>NC_054548.1:10115028-10415028 GCF_017654505.1 Polyodon spathula
GTTGGCAGAGGGCCCTGTAAGGTTTACCAGCACCTGTCTCCAGTCCTCAGAGATCTGCAAGATGAAGTGTAGACTCCCTGGTCCCTCATGGCCAATTATTATGATCTCTCGAGACTGTAGGAGTTGCCTCTGCACCAGAAATCGAGCCCGTCTGAACCATAAGAGAACCCACTTCAGACTTCAGTCAACCTGAAGTCAATAAAAATGTGTGTTCATCTAAAGGTGTCGACGAGAAGCACTACTGGTGCTGAACTATCCAACAGTATTGCTTTGCGATGAGATTCAGAGCCCTATTTAGCAAGGACAAAGGCACATTTTCTGAAAGGAATAATATTATTTAGATTAAGAAGTTATTTTTTGAATATGGATGCACCTGCCAACAGAGTGAAATCTTATCTGCTGTTTTGATCATCATGACAAACTCCACTGATGAAAGTAAGACAGCAAAGCAGTTTCAGCAGTTCCATCTTTCAAAGCTGAATGATTTACCATGTATCATATAGGCTGTGTGAATAGGGTATCTGTTGTTGGTCTAATTAATCTCACAGTAAATCATGGAATTGTGCCAACTGCTATTGCTCACAGTAAGGCTTTCCATCCCTGTGCTGATTTGCTTCTTGCTTAGCAGATGAGACTATTTATATTCACATCCCTATACTGTTCAAATTGTTTTATTCCTTTCCTAAATTGTGCTTTTGCTTAATCTTTTAAGTAATCCCATTAGGCAGCCAAATGCAATTTGGGCTATTCTCAGGAACGTACTGTACTTGTAAATAGCTTTTTTTTTTTCATCTGTTTGTTCCAGAATTAGTGTTTTTGTATCGCTCCATCTTGAAATGCTTATAATATTTATCTGCAGAATAATGGTTCTGCACTTAGTCATGGGGTTGATATACACCCAGCCATTGAGGATATCTGTTTTTAATTAAAATATTTGCCATTTTATTATCTAGGGAAGAAATCCTTTTTTCTTGGAGCCGTCAATTATTGTCACAATCACAGATGGGAGCAAGCTGACCAGTAGCAGTGGAATTCAGGATGAGGTAAGCGGTCTCTTCTGAGAAGCATGGTTAACAGTGTTCCCTGTGCCTGGGCACTGTCAATGTTTCAGTTTAGGAGTTTCATTAAATTACCTTGCCAAGTTTATAACAACATGAAGTTGAGGTGTTGGGCAGTTTGGTTACTGGAAATCATTGGATTATGATGTGTAAAGACATACACTTGGTGTAGTCTTTGCTAAAAAGATAATGAATATCTTTTTGAAAAATAGCCCAAAAAACAACAGACAACACATTTATCAGAATGACCTCTGAGAACTCCATCTACTGCAGAAGCACAACGTAATGGCTGAACAGTTACAGTATAGTAGAAATGTTTCTGTGCCTTCTGACAGCCGCAGCCAGCATCATCAAAAACTATCGCCAACCACATGTCAGCAAGGAGACATTCTGTAAGTGAACCATAATGTTTTTTTGTTGTTAATTTGTCGAACAATGTTAAATGTGTTCTGTAGGTATATTTATAGTTCTAACGACATATTTTATGTAATGTTGAACTACAGAATCATAAATGCAAAAAACGTGAGAACTATGATAAAATTCATAACCTACAAAACGGTCAATCAGAATAAAAAGTAAAATCTCCCTGTGCTCTTTAGTTCTTCCAGGGTCCTTACGGTTTTTGAATTGTCAAAGGAAGAGGTCATTGAGCGCCAGCCTTCTCCTGTGTTTGTCGTTCCCCTAAGGGAGCCCAGTTTTTTCTGAGCAGTTGTTAGTGCTTGTTTGTGAGCAGATGTTGCCAGCTTGCTTCCCAGTTAATGCCCTCTAATAAATAGAGGGTGCCAGAGGTTGTTGTTCTACTCTGCTGGTTCCATCTGCACCTTGACAGCTTGTTCCAACACAGCAAAGATGACCAGAGTAGAAGAGGTGTTTGTTATGAGATTTACAAGACAGTAGTTTGTCACTAATTTATAAACTGTTGAAAAGAAAACTGATTCCAGCCTGGCGCTTAGCAGTATAATGATGGCCAGCCTGGTCTGGTGTTAATCCAGGCCAGAAAGCAGTCCACTGTTTCATTCAGTAATATACAAGTCAGAGCTGGGTACTGTTATTTAGCCGATTAGTTAACCCACAGAGCTGGATGCTTCCAAGGGATGTCTACACAGCTCTCTGGCTTCCTCGCGACGGAGACCTATTCCCAGTATATGATGCACAAAAAAAAAAAACTATCGGTATATACCTTTTACTTAAAGGTACAGTAACCAATTAGTAAAAGATAATTGCAGTGGCCTGAATAAATTTAAGGGAGTGACTGGAGGGTTAAAACATGTCCTGCAAGGTAGGAAAAATCTGACTTTCATTATTGTGGCAATCTGTGCCCCTCCAGTTTAATTTCAGTTTATTTATTTTATTTATATAGCTCTTTAAATGTTGGTTAAAACAAAACAGAAGTATGCAGTGTCAAGATGTAGTAAAAATTACAAAGTAACAATAATATCAATAAACAATAACAATTGAAGAAAAGGAATAAGTGATAAACATGTTTTTTTTTTTTTTAAATAAACACATACAATAGTTTATCTTTTATTTAAGTCAAAGTTAAAAAGGCTAATCTGTAAAAATGCAGTCTTTTAATCTTTATGTAAATATTGACTGAAGCAGCATCTCTAATGGGAAAAGGGGCATTGAGTTCCATAATCTGGGGGCATAAAAACTAAATGCACTTTCTCCTCTCCTTTTCAGTTTTACCTTTGGGAGGCACAAAAGGCTAGTGTTAGCTGGCCTTAAAGTATGTAAAGTTTTGTTTATTGGGACAGAATCTCTCTAGGGTAATCCAGTGCCAAGACAGTTAGCGCTGTATATGTAAATCGTCATTTTAAAATCAATCCTAAAACACAATGGAAGCCAGTTTGTTCTCGTGAGAACCCTCGCAGCTGCATTCTGAACAAGCTGCAAATGTGATAAGGCATCAGGCTTGACTGAAAGCCCAACAAATAGTTTTCGTGATAGTTAGCTTAAACTAAACAAGTATGAATTAACTTCTCAGCATCAGACAAAGAAAAGATCTAATTTTATCCATATATCGTAGAAGATAAAAAGACACTTTTGTAACTTTATGAATGTCCCCCAAAACTCAAATCAGAATCTATAACTCTCAAATCCTAATTTTATATTGGAGAATTTGCAGGCGCTAGTTGTTGCTGAGAACCTAACAGCAAAACGTCTGTCTTTTCTGAGTTAAATTCCTAGAAAATGAGACCTTCAACTTTTGATAATCGGTAAGAGACGCCACTCAGGCTGAAATGGCAGTGGTGTCACCAAAGTTTCACAAACATATAAAGTAATTGCAGATAATCCTGATTCAGACTCCCATATAGAAACAATGTACTGTCTGTTCATTAGATACATCTTAAACCAGTTTAGAACAGCGCCAGTTAGGCCAATCCAAAATGGATGTAGAGTCCATCAGGAAGTCATTCACCACTCTGACAAGAGCATTCTCTGTACTTTGAGCAGATCCAAACTTTTCAACGACATTGCCTACGATCTAGAAATCTGAGGTGTTTGACTAATGCATTTAAGAACCTTAGCTAAGAATGGAAAGTTTTAGAAATAAATTCTAAAGATGTTTTAGTTGAACCTTGACCAAAGCAGTTTTGAAGACAGCTGCAACTATTCCAGTTGACAGAGATCTATTTATTATATCAAGCACATCATTACATAAATAACTAAATACATCTTCAAGGAATTCAGTTAGTATTGCATCCAAGAAACAGATGTAAGATTTAATCTGCATCACTAATTTATTCTAACCATCCAGAGGAATTCGATCCCAAGTAGTACTCCTTTTATTATGAAAATAGTTGCATTTTTCACACTTGGTGGGTGAGGCTTCAGTCGAAGGAGGGGCAGCAGATGGTGGCTGTACTAATGTATCAATTGAAAAAAGCACAAGTTATTTTTATTAACATCAATGAAAAATAGCAACATCTGGCTTTCCTCAGAGTTTTATTGTACTTTTTAATAGATACTGTTTCCAGATATCGGTGAATTTAGCAGCCCTCCCTCTACTTTATAAATTGCAACATTACGTTTTCATTTGGTCTAGGACACTGTATGGCTTGCTTAAGAGACTGTTCAAGTTTTAACTCGGGCCACAATATCAAAAGTACTTGTATCTGTCACCATAGTCCTCAGTAGACATGTGTAGTGCTATTTTGGAAAACCTTGTTGCAGTTGAAAAAATGTATTGCATGAGTTTAAATACTATACACCACGCTCTTATTGGGTAAATGCAATATACCCTCAAAGAATGCAAAAATGATCAGAAACAGTAAGATTTACTGTAGACTAATTATGAACAGTTGAACCTTGATAAATGACTAAATCTTAAGGTATGACCTTGATTGAATGGGTCCTGTAACATGCTAAATGTAATTAAGATAATCTAGAAGCATTTGTATGGAAGTGGTGGTAGTCAGTTTAATTCTGAGGTAAAAGACTAAAGGTTGTCTGCTTGACTGGATTTCTTATAGTTTTATGATGGATGGTGTTTTTGGAGTTACGGAGGTTAGTGTGCGTGTGGTTTTAAGAGAGTTATTCACAAATGTATTGGCTCTGATGTAAGGCATAGAGCTTTGTGAGGGGAGGGTTTGGCATCTGAATGATAAATCATGGCAGCATAGTCGAAGCATTCCATAATCCCTCTTGTTTAAAATCGGTCTTAACAACAATAAAACATGATGTCACTCTCCATAAGGTCTGCTGATTTGTTCTATTTGTAGTGAGGGAGGTAGGCTTCCTGTCATGTTGATCTTGAGGCACAAATACATTATTAGCATGTAGGTATTCAGCTGGTACAATATACAAATAAATGTCTTAATCCTTCCTTTCCCTCTGATCGATTAAAAGCACAAAATGAGTAGTCAGTATAGTCTTGTACATTATCATCTTTTGGTGGATTTATTTATTCTTATCTAGACTGACATACGATAGGTTTCATTTGGTTATATAGGTTTGGAATACGAGTTCCTTTTTATAACAGGAAGGTGAATAAAACAAAAGCAGTTTTGGAAATAACTCCCACTGCTTTGCAGTTTGATCCCTTCCTGATTTTGCTAGGAGTAATGACACACCTGAGCTTGTCATCTGTTCACTGTGGCTAATCAAGCTTCTATTAAAACCTGGAATGGGTAAAACTGATATGCACTAAGTCTTATTTCCATCCCTGAAAAGAAATGCATCTCTGAATGTACAGACAACACATCCCAAATATCGTTTAGGTTTAGCCTAGTTTTAAATGTTGAACTGCACCTCCGCCACCACGTGTTAATTTAATCAACCAGGGTGGAAAATGATCGTAAATCTTTCTTGAAAATAATCTGGCCTGTGACAAGTCGGGTGAATCTGCTGGTCATAGTGGAGTGTAACGTCATATTGTACAAGCCTGTCCATGCACTCTGGGCTGTAGGTTTGGTATGAGTCCAAGAGCTTGTTTACTGTGTGTTGAGTTTTCAAAACCACACACAGGAGTAGAAGCTACTGTTGCAAAACTGCACATATAAATGCGATCTCATGAACTCCTCATATGCAGGTCACTCGTTGGAAGGTGCAGTGTTTATCTGTGCACAGTTACTTTCAATATAAATGTTGCCGGTGAGCCAGTGAATTCTACTGTAGTATGAAGTGTGTGTTGTGGGAGGATTCCAGTTTTGGTTTCAGTGTTAATTGCTACAGAGACAAAGGAGGAATAGGGCTTCTTGGACTAATTCTGTTGCACATACCTGCCCTCATTTTTGAAAAAGATATTTAGTTTCTCGTTTAAAGTGTTTGTCTTAAGAAAAGTCGTAATACTTAGGGTGTTTTTATGTTTTTAAAGGTGGAAACAGTAAAACACACACTCCCCATGTATCCAGTGAAAAATGTAATCAACCTGCCGGCGGCTTCTTATCCCCCTCTGTGGATGAAGTCCCCGCAAAGGGGATATAGTGCAGGCTGTCGCACATGTGTCACACTTCACATGTTTCCACTTAATTATCACAGAAATTGATATTCACAACAATTTCCAACTTTGTGTAGCAAGAGAAACAGGGGCGCTTGGTGTTTGTTTGTATGTCGTTTTGTAGCGATGAGGTGCACTTGTGGAAATCGGAATACAAAACAATTTGGTGATATAACAGCGGTTCTGGAAAGATTTAATAAACCAATCGGTGACCCTCGGGGGACACACTCGCGATGAGAAGTCGCTTTTTTACCAAATAGTACTGTATCCCTTGTGAACGAATCGCTACTGGTGCCTAGAAGGTTTCTTTTTAAGCGCCGTTTCTGTTCCTTTAGCCGGAGCATTTACAATAGGAAAAATCAGTTTCACCAGAAGGGTGTTCCCTTAGGAGGTGTTCCTATACGCGGAGCCTACTGTATAATGTTATAGTCATCAACTTTGACTTTATGTGGAATTTTGAATTTGCAGCCTGGTGGGGATTAAATTTACTGGAGTTTTATTTTTAATAAACTTTAACCAGCTCCTGCATTGTGCACCACTTTGTGTGCTTTTCTTGTTTGTCAGTTGGTGTGTTTTGTTCTGTGATCTTGTTTGCTGTTTTTGTTTTTTTGTTGCAATTTTGGTGGAATACACTAAATAAAATTAATAATTAAATCGTCTCTCCCTACAAGGTGGATTCAAAACTGGTTACATTCTTGACAAAGCCACTATTGTGGCTGTAGCCCTGGAACATTTAGTCATATCTGTGAAAATTGGCTAATATCTGAAAAATATCTAACCCCCTCCCCCTCCCCACTGAAACCCCCTTATCTAACTTTAAGGTCAAAGATTGTCCTTGTTTTAGTGCACCTTTTCATGGCAAGCCATCCCAAAGCTGTACAAAACAAGCACACAATTAAACTAATGTCAATCATTAATTGGAACAATTCAATACTAAATTCAAATATAAAATGTCTTCCATAAACGTCCATAAAAAGTTGTGGTCTGTTAAACTTTTATATTCAGTAAAAAAAAACAAAATGGGGTCTATTTGATCTAAATTGTGGCAGACCTAAACAAAGCTATCGTTTAAAAGAAGGGGACTTTGAGAAAACCAACATCTCTAATGGTGTTAGTGAGTTTCCGAAGTGTATTTTTGTCTTTTTTAAAATGACAGGTTTGGACGTACAGTAATTTAATATTTAAATAGTGGCTGGATCAACCACTGTTTGTAGATCAACTAATAGAGACCCCAGTGTGTGTAATTCTGTTCATGTCCTTGGTGAATGTGGTAGCGTAGGCACCCATAGGTAGCTGTGTATGTCGCACCTTATAAACGTAATGCTGCACAATAAAGAAAGATTTATTATAAAGGGCAATTTTCCTTAAATGTTTGGATAAAACAAATATAACTAAGCATCTAATTTGCATTCATTTTCAGCTCCATTTACCCCTCAGCACCCCTTTACCTGGAAGTGAACTGACCAAGGAACCTTTCCGCTGGGATCAGCGCCTGTTTGCTCTCGTCTTAAGGATCCCCGGCAACATGGCTGTTGAGCCAGAGCAAATGATGGGTGTTCCTCAGGACGATTCTGCCATTACTCCAATGTGTGAGGTCACGGGAGGTAAGAAACAGTTTTAACTGTTTTACCTAAACCAGATTCTGTTCATGTTCAATTAAAGTACTTTTGCAAAGCAGTAAAAAGTTCTTCGTCAGCCAACTTGGAATGGCCTGCCCAGTCCTTGAGATACAAAAACGGAAGACTATTTAATGTACTGGAGGCCCAGTTTGCATGAGGCTGTTCACTAAAATTCAAAACAAATTCTGCCAAGCACATAGTGAATTCAGTACACTGGTACACCATATCAAATTTATATTACCTGAACAAGTGGCCTAATAATTAAGTTTTTATATATATATCTTTTTCAGGGGAGCATGTGTTTGAATCAAAACATTGGAGGTATTTCTAGGTTTTTGATGGCATGACAACAACTTGTTTATTCAAATCCATGATTTATTTTTACTTAATTTAATGGTGTTCTACATAACTTTTACTTCTATCTTTTTACATATGTATTATAATCAACATTTGTTTAGTGAATAACAGTTCAGTCAAGGTACACTACAGTATATAATGTAATGTGTCATGTTGTAAGATCGTGAAGTGAAATGAAATGATTTGTTACAGAAAGAGACAACCTACACATGACTTACTATAACTCACAAACGAAGGTTCTACTCGTTCTAAGGTTCTACACTTTTGCATATAGAGATTTAAAAGTAAAAACAAAAAGATGAGGTGTACAGGAATTTTGACATACTTCCCTGCGATTGGATGATTTCTCAAAAGCGATTTATAATATCCAGTGCTTTAATATGTACACACTGAAGTCATCAGCAGCAATCTACAGTTCAGAAATACAATATATAGAACAGAGTACAGTTTATATGGAGGGGGTATAGAAGTAGATTTGCATATTTGCTTTGTAAAGCCATAATAAGACAAATCTGCAGTTAAATCCAAAATCATTTGTTTGGGTTGTAGCGGTCGACGTGAAGAGGTGGAACATTCTGGATCTCAAACGCATAATTACATTGTCGGCTGTTTTAAATTAATAATTGTACCTTTTTGTGTAACACTGTTTCTGAAATTCAAGAAGATATCTGAATGAGGCAGAGAAGGCAGCCACTCCTAAAGATCATTCATACATAAGACACTTCTAATGCATAGGGATTGAGTCGAGTCACAAAACCTGGGAGAACAGCAGATTTGACAAGATACTGAGTTCTACGAGAAACATTTCTTGCCTCCTGAGCTCCAGTCAGACACTGTGACCTACAGAGCAGATACTAAAACCCAGCAGACTTATCTATAGCGTTTAAACTATTTGCATGTACTGATTTTTTAATTAAAAAGTGAACTGAAAGATTCCCAGCACAATAAAAGGAGGTGGGAGCAGTAATAAAGCCAATATTAGTTTATCAGCATTCCTTCATGGGATACTTTTACTTTGTACATTGAATTGTAAAGCGTGTGAGATGAAATATTCATTCCCACCAGTGACTGATTGGTGTAGATAATCGCCCAAATCCCAGGACTGTTGTATTTAGATGATATGAAAATGGTGTCCTTGCTTTTCTGCAGGTCGTTCGTACAGCGTCTGTTCACAGAGGATGCTCAATCAGTGTCTGGAGTCGCTGGTGCAAAAAATCCAGAGCGGTGTGGTAATAAACTTTGAGAAAACAGGACCAGTCCCGCCACCTATAGAAGGTAATTGAAAACAGTTCTGTGGGTTTATGCTGACATCTCCAGAGCCAATTTTACTGACAGACGCAGTCCACACTCTCACAAAGAACCAGTTAAGACCCCACGGCAGAAAGTTAATAAAACATTTTATATCCTGAAGCCATGTAAAATTAAATTTATTCATTTCATCTTAACTCTTCTACAGACCATTTTTTGGAGAAGGCAGACTGAGCCTGTCTGTGAAGGAGGTTTTAGCAAGTGGTTTCTCCTCAAGGTTAAAGTCTCTGAGCCTGCACTTTTTCTTTTTTGTATATGTTTATCATTAGCTTTATTTTAATTGACTGAAGGCATTTGCCCAATTCATTTATTTGACTGGGGAGTGTTTTAAATTTGATCCCATCTTAACCTGCATTTTTTTTTTTATCACAAAACAAACTTGGTTTTACAAATCTACAGCCAAATGAAGGATAATTCAAGGTCTCCTTAAGTACAAGGTTATGTAAGATCGAACTGAGTAAATGCTTTAAAATATGTGACTTTCTTACAGTGCTACCTCATATTTCATTCTTACTGATTTATTGTCTTACACTTGCGTAACCTTGAGATTAAAATAAATGTAAACTATTTAGAAGAAATGGCAAAGTTTTACTTGTTTTTAGTTTTGAAGAAACTTGTATTTCATTGTACCTTTTTGTGTTTGACTTGTTTGTCACAGATGGACCACCCGACGCATCCAAACCTGTACCCCAGGTTTGGCACAGCTGTCACAAACTCATCTATGTCCGACCCAATCCCAAAACAGGGGTTCCTATTGGCCACTGGCCAATCCCGGAGGCATTCTGGCCTGATCAGAACTCGCCAACACTTGTAGGTGTCTATGTAAGAATCATATTCTCCAGAATGATGTGTGCATTTATTGATTCATACATTCATTGTTTTCTGTTGCGCTAAAATCATAAATTACATCACAACCATTTCTGATTATGGTCAGGTTTTCTCTTTCCATTAACCTTTTCAGCCCTTCAAGGAATGGACCAATATGTGTAGGCTTGTTGTATTTTTGTGTCTCTAGGCTGCAATTTTGCAGTGTAAACAGTTTGTGGACAGGAGATTTTAACCTTCAGAAACTTTTCTTTAGCAGTTCTACTGTGTAAGATTTTACGTTTTTATAATGGAACAAGTTTTTATAAAAGGTAACATCTTTCAACCTTATCTAGTTACAACCAACATGAGAAAACTGTTCATCAGTAAGGTAGTGTTTTTCCCATAGTTCCTCTTACAAAAAAAATGGTCAAAGTGTTAAAGCAGTACTCTTAGCACTGCATGCAGCCCAGTAAAAAAAAGTGTTTGCTTTTGTAGTGTTGTGATCTTTCAGAGTTCACATAAGAATATATCTTGACAATATTAGTTGCTGTTGTGTGTTGCCAAAGAGGGAAGTATAAATAATACCTGCATTTTAAAGCATTGTCCTGATAGATATTCGCAAAGTTGTTTTCAAAAGGTAGAGTTTCATGGTTCCGAAATATTTAATTTTGGGATGGAACAGGTGCTCCTAATCCCAGATGTATATTGGTTTCTTAAAGTACGAAGTTTGCCCGAAGGTAATTGACAATCAGGTTTGGTACTTCCCAGAATGATACCTACACGGCTTCATTACCTGCTGGTGCAGTGGCTTAATGGGAGCGGTGCATTACTTGACGCTAGCCTGTGTTAACACAATGAAGAGAGCTCTCCGCTGGTAGTGAGATTGCAGTTGGCACATTGGAGTGTTGGTGCAATAGAAGTAAACAGTAATGACTTTGCAGCTTTGCCACCTATTCTGTAGTTCCCATAGCTGCTAAGGAACCCATTTTTGGCAGACCTCTCACCCAGCTGTACTTATAACTTTTTTCAGAATTGCTTAGACTTTTTTATTTTATATAGCATTTGCCAATGTTGCAGTTTATTTTCCTTTTTGGAGTGTTCATTAACCAATAATTCCCAACCCAGAAGGAACTAGCTTGGATTAAGGTACTCTTGTGTGTGTTGGTGGTGTTTTTGTTTTTTGTTTTGTTTTTTTAATTTGGCAGTACTGATTGATTGGCACTTTGATGAAACCAGTCTGGTAATTCTTCCTGAAGAGATTATATTAGCATTTCAGAAATGCTAGCAAAACCAAAGTCTGTAACAAGTTATGCAGCATTCAATGCCATTGCTTTTGTTAATGATATTTTAAAACCCTAGGGTATTCAATACTGTATTTCTGCATTTTCAGTGCTCTTCAGCTAGGGCCAGAAAATACATAAACCTATATATAACTAACACCATTGCAGGAATTTAAGTATCCAATTATTTTGCCTGTGCTCAGGTTACAGAGGTTTTATTTTTCTTTCTTCAGCCATCCCGTACTGCCCATCCTCAGGTCCGCTTTTCCTGTATCGACTCGGAGCCCATGGTAATAGACAAGCTTCCCTTCGATAAATACGAGCTTGAACCATCGCCTCTTACGCAGTACATCCTGGAGAGGAAATCGCCTCATACATGTTGGCAGGTAGTTGAAGCACCACATTTCTTGTATTACACAAACTAGTACATCGTGTACTACTCTTTACAAACTGTTCTTTTTAATGTGAGAATGCAGAAATAGGTATAAGACACACTTTGCCAAATTACACAAGGGGGAGGCTGCCATGCTACCTCAAAGATAACTCTCACATCTGATGTGCAAAAGGAAATTAGATGTGCATTGATATGTGTGAATCCTTATCAACAGACTGCCTAACGTTTGCATTTGTGATCTCTAGGCTTATGTCCATATTTGCAAATATCTACAAAACACAATACGAAACAACCAAGTTGCATGTAGGGGCCTCCTGCGTTTTATGAGGCTTTAACATCAATGCTTTGTATTCTTTATCGGAAAAACAGATATGTGCAGATGGTTTTCTATAGTCTAAACTCTAATTCTGCTGGCTATTTTACCACTGTGGTTTGTTGATTTAATATTTTAAACACTAACTGTGAAGGGGAGACGGGCCCATACTAGAGCATGTCTGAGTATTATTGTGGTTATAGTGAGATCTCCTGCTATTTTTAGATTAGTCAAATGTGCCTTGAAAGCATACTGCACTTGTTAACATCTGTCTTAGTGGATTACTACACTTCTCTGGACTGGGGGACCATTTACACTCCTCTGAGAACATGTGTTGCCAGGGTTGGTTAACTAGTTGTAGTTGCGATTTTGCTTCAGGCAGTTTTAAGTGACATTGTCTCTGATTTGTACATATTGTGAACTGTTGTTGAAATGTTGTATTTGTCAAATTCTTTGTCTCTGAACAATTTTGATGTATGTTTCAAAACTGGTTTGTGCACTGGATATGACAAATGTACATGTGTTTTTTTTTTTTTTTTTTTTTTAAATGTGTTTTGCACTTGCAGCTATCTACACACACACACATGTATGTACACATCTAGCTTTAAAAATAAATAAATAAAACACTGATTTGTAATAACTTAAGGTACATTTTAAATGCTTGCATACTTTCTCTTGATCCTGATGGCTCTAATTTTGCATCTTGGGCGTTGGTGGGGGTATGTATATTACTGACACATGTTACTGTCACCCTTTTCCTAAAGGTTTTTGTCTGCAATAGTGCAAAGTACAGTGACCTTGGCCAGCCGTTTGGTTATTTGAAAGCCAGTACAGCTTTGAACTGTGTTAACATGTTTGTGATGCCATATGACTTCCCTGTACTCCTTCCTCTTCTGGGTGAGTATAGAATGGGTCATTTGTGGGCTTGTAGCTATGTGTTCATGCATGTAGGTAGGAGTTTTATAAAGCAGTTTTTTTTTTTTTGTTTCTGTGATTGAATCTCAACAAACGTGCGTGTTACACAAGCAATGTAATGCATTGCACTCCCACTGCCTGCAGCAGACTACTTGCTACAAACCAGAATTTGAGGTTTACACATTTTGTTTTTATATGCCTGTCTATTCTGCTAGTTACAGTAACTTCTGTGAAATCTATATGTTGCATGTTTCTTTTCCAACAATTTTGAATTGGGTTTGAGTTCTGTGTTTGGGCATTCATTTGTGCTACTGAATTACAAGACATTTCTCCTGTGTGCTTTCCAGGTAAACCTACTAAATTAAAAAAAATAAATAAATAATATATATATATATATATATATATATATATATATATATAAGATATATATATAAATATATATTATATATCTCATATATATATTGCTAATATTCCTACTATATACATTAACGTCTATGTCCTACTATATACTGTGATTTGACTGTTATTCTTGCTTTTTATTTCAGATGATTTGTTCAAAGTTCACAAGCTAAAGCCAACTTTAACGTGGAGGCAGTCATTCGAAGTATATTTAAAGACTATGCCACCATATTATATTGGGGTAAGACAGTACTTGTATTGTATTTTAAAGGTTAGGTGTATATAAAAGATAAAGATAAAATTGATTTTATGATATGCACATTATTTACCTCATTAGGCCTTTGTTTATATTTTTACATGTGAAAAGATTCTGTTTTTTTTGTTTGGAATCCATTCATATAAACCTCTAATCATTTACTGTGGTATATGTTCAAAGAAAAGGATTGACCATAGTTGTTGCCAGTAGTTGTAGTCAGACTGCTTCACTTACAAATTGAAGCCATTCAGAATTAAAGCTTAAAGCAAACCTATTTTTATTTATTTTTTATATTTATTAGAACAGACTCACAACTTTTGGTGTTTGATAAAGAAACTTTATCAGTCATCTGGTATGAAATGTACAGTAAACTTAAGGAAGTTTTTGCTAAGGACTTATTTATCAATGAAATCAAGTTTAGGGTTTGGGAAACCTTTTGACTTGTTTGAGAGTTTACCAGTTTATTCTCGTTTTAGATAAATGTCTCTGCTTCTAGAAAGAAAGACTTGTACTGTCTCAAATGTACATCATAATAAAGTACTGAAATTTCTCCTCTTCACAGCCTCTGAAGAAAGCTCTCCGGATGATGGGAGCGCCTAATCTAATTGCAGAAAACATGGAGTATGGTTTAAGTTACAGTGTTGTTTCATATCTCAAAAAGCTAAGCCAGCAGGTAACTTGTGTTCCGTCCCGCTTTTTGTATTTATTTAATCACTGAATATTCAAGTTGTTTTATACCAACATTTATTTTATATATAAGCAGTGATTATAAGTGAGGTATGTTGGTCTGTTTTTAACTTCCTAATTGTTTAACATATTGGGAATCTTTGTAACCAATCGGAAAAGCCCCCATAAGAAGCCTTGTTTTGATGTACTACGTCATTAATGTGAATGAGAATGCTGTTCACATGTACAACTTGTGTGTTCATAGGAAAGACCATGCACTGTACACAAGGGGCTAGATTCTCAAAGCTGTTTACTCCAAATCGTTATTAGCAAAAATGTTGTTCCTAAAGGAATGGGGGGGGGCTAATTTACAGTTCTAAAACAAATAAAGAATAACTTGACATCCACAAGCAGCTACATTTAAATATCTGAGTTTCAAGTTTAATGTCTTGTTGGGTGTTTTTTTTGTTTTTTTTTCATGTTAATGACTGTAAGGAGTTAATAGCTTTTGAGAATTTAGCTGTTACTGAACAGTAAAGCTGACATCTGTTGACATTTTGAAAATGCTTACACATTAGGAAATTCAAAACTAACTTTTTTTTTAAACTAAAATCGGCTAACTGCTTAGAATATTTGAAAATGCTTGTAACATTATGAAGGTTTAAGTCCATGACTTTAAAATTGGTAAACTGTCGGGGGAAGTTGGGATGTGGTCACAGATACATCATTGTACACGCCTGTAATCCTGTCGAGAACCGTATATCTAATTTTGTATAATACATACCATTTGACATTTTCATACTAGTTTTAATCCTGCTATGTATCTACTCTATATTCGTATATATATTTAGTATAATAATATACCATTATATATATATATATAAATATATATATAATATATTATATTTAATTTTTTTTTCCCTTTGTTTCCAGGCAAAGGTGGAGTCTGATCGAGTCATTGCGTTGATAGGTAAGAAACCGGTTCAGGAGAATGGGGTGCAGTTGAAGAACAAGGCCGGCACACTGTCACTTGCGCACTGCAAAGACTTCAAGCAGCTTCTGAAGGGAATCACCGGGGAGGCTCCTCATGTCCTACAGGAGCTCAATATGAAGGAATTCACTGGATTCCAGATCGGCATCCTGAATAAGGTACTTCTGACAAGGGGAAAATATCGTATAGTGGCACTGTGCATTGTATGTACAGTTACATAGTTTTACACTGCTTATTAGACAGACTCTAATAAAATGGTTTCTGCCTTAAATGTGGATACCTCCTGCCTTCCTGCTAAGTTGTAATAGTTTAAAGTTTAGGCAAGTGTTAAATGCTTCAAATTGTCAAATACTTAGGCAAAATGTGTTTACATAGTAGTGAGTGTCCATTGTAGATTAATTTTATATCAATATGCACTTCCCCATCATTGTTTTAATACAGCATCTAAATCTTCAATATTTCTCATTCTTGCTAGGATTTGAAGCCTCAGAGTTTCAGAAATGCATATGACATACCCAGAAGAAGTCTGTTGGATCACTTGTCAAGAATGAGATCCAACCTTTTAAAAGCTACTCAAGGACTACTGAAGGGACAAGATGAAGGTAATTTCACTGCCAACTTAATTTTTTTTTTTTTAAGTACAAAACGAAAAGCAGTGTTTGTGGTTTCAGGAATAGGAATACAAAAATGTTCCAGATGGATTTTTAAAGTAATATGGGCTTTAATTCTCCACTGTCCCTTGAGTGGTGCTGAAAATGCCCCTTTTTATTAAGGTTAAGGACGAGCAAAATGGAAATAAATAGAATTGTAAATTAAAAGGTAAACGTGGAACAGGTGTAATTACAGTGTGTGATTTTATAGCATCATACTAACCGTACTAAAGCCATGCCTTGTCTTTACAGCACAGTGGGAAAATAGGGCCCCATGGTCACTTAAAGTCACTTGGCCACTGTGTTACCCTTTTAAGGTATGGTCTTTCATAAAAAGCCTGTTCAGGTGCTGTACTGTGTTTTTAAATGGTTTCTGCAGTGCAGAGAGGCGTGCTTGATTTCAACTCTCAGTTGAAGTACAAAGAGCTAAATGATTCTAGTAAACCTTATCTAATACGTATTACCCTTCCTTCACACAGCTCACATTTTTCCTATATGAAACATGCACACATTATGGTGTATTTGTATTTTATAGTATATTTTTACAGTTATTGGTGAACAAAAAACTTTTGTTCTGACTGACATTTTTTTAACATGCTCAAAAAAAAAAAATTCAAGAAAAACTCAACATTCTGAATTCCTACTATTTATTTACTTAAAGAACTCAAACTAACCTTCCCAGTAACAATCACTGCCTTTCCTACGACTGACATGTTTAATGTCAGCTACGTTCCTTCATGTGAAGTACAATGCAGGGATGTGGAAGTGTAGCATTGGAAAATCTGCAAGGGGCAATCCATGTATAAGGATAATGTGAGACTTCTGAAATGTCGGCAATACATATTGGTTAAGATTTACTTGAATTGTTTTGTTACAGGCAGCGGGCACTGACTTTAATGTTCTCTTCTCAGATCAATTGCACAGCATTCCTATAGCACAGATGGGAAATTACCAAGAGTTCCTGAAGCTGTCGCCTTCTTCTCCCTTGCGAGAGGTCGACCCTGACCAGCCAAAACGACTGCACACGTTCGGAAACCCCTTCAAACTGGACAAGAAGGTACAGGAAGGCAGTAACTCTTCAAATGCTTAATGTTTACTGTTCATTTCTAGATCCCAAAATCTTATGCAAGTAAAAGGCCATTCCAACAAAAGTAGCAACATCAAGCCTTTGATCACGCTTGTGTATTATGATAGACCCATCACCACAAAAACCTTGTGCTTGCCTTTAGTTGGATAACAATTGCTGCAAGAAGGGCACCATTTTCATATAATGACTCTTCGTGGAAACGGAATACTTAGCAAGTCTGTAATATTCTTTAGCACCTCAATGTTACTATAAAAGAACACAGTAGCTAAAAGGCTATATGCATTCATATAGGTGATCAGATGTACAAATTCTCCACAATGAACAAATTTAATTTAAAGTTTTAAAGGTGTTAACAGTCAATCCTAACCAACAGTTTAAGCACAACACAGGAGCCAGCACCAGAGGACACATTTCAAAATGAAGTGGAGACACTATTTATACAGAGTGGCAAGGGTATAGACTGGGTCGCCTAGCCATGTGGATGACTGAATCCTTGGGCTCCTTTAAGACCCAAGTTTTGAAAATAACCGGCTACCAGGAACTGGACGAGCATTGACGCTCTTCCTCGCGTTCAACTTTATGTTCTTTTGTAATGTGTAAGCTCACTCTTCAACGTCCTCTCTGCAGGGAATGATGATTGACGAAGCAGACGAGTTTGTCTCAGGTCCCCAGAACAAGAGCAAGAGACCGGGAGACCCCAGCATGCAAGGGGTGCCAAAAAGGAGAAGGTGCATGTCTCCACTGTTGAGAGGGGGCCGGCCCCTCACTCCACCAGCTGTCAATAACCACATAGGGGGAAAGGGCTCCCCATCCATTCCTGTAACACTGGCACATCCAAACCTTGTAAAACCTATTCCTGTCTGTAAAGGTAAGCCTCAGACATTCACAGTTTACTTAGTTCATGTAGGTCTCAGGTGAGTGATAATGCTCCATGAAACTTGGTCATTTTAGGACTGCTTATCGCACTTCATTAATGGGTCATTAGTGAGTCCACGTCTAAAATGTAATCTGTCGCCCCCCCCCCCCCCCCCCCCCCCTGCTGTTTTAATTATGTGATTTATTTTGTTGCAGATTGTGTTGTAAGCCAGCCTCAAGTCCAATGTTGCATTTATTTCAGTAGTGCCTCACTTTACCTTAGTCAACCATCAGCATTATAGTAGTTTTACCATCAGCAGTTGTTGACTGTTTTTGTGGGTGTAAGACCAGAAATAGAGAGAAGTTTCAATTCACTTATTGATTGTGGTACCAATTTGTTTTACTATTCTCTTTTCACATACCCAGATCAGTCTTCTGGAGCTTCATCTTCTTGGGATAGTTCAACCATATGTCGTACAATATGTAGGGGATGCAACATATGTTAAGTAGTTGAAACAAATGGATAACCAAGAACAAGGGTGATGCAAGTCCATTCTTATGAATATTGCTTATGGGGGGGGATAGGGATAGTGTACCATGTTTTATTACATCTTTTGGCTATGTAAAGCCCCAGTTACAGATCCCCACCCCATTCAACTCCTTGTATTCTCCACATTCTTGATCACCATCTAGTTCTTATTCATATGTCCTCACAAGCTCCAGCCTTGGCAGTCACCAACTTGTTTTCTGGTCTCTCTCTGATAAATATAGCACCTGTGAAGTATTGGTGGATGAAATTATTGATACATTGCCTGGTCTCCCATAGATATGTTTCAACAAGTTCAATCAAATGTTTTTTTTTTTAATCCATGTTTCCCAGTAAATTAGCCCCTTATAAAATGATGGGTTCAGCCATTTGTGATTCCCATTTAATCCTATGTGCAGAAGTTATGTAAATAAGTAGCTTAACACTCTTGAAAGTGAATAGTTCAGGAAAGCTGGCATAACGATTGAATTGCAAAGCAGATAACATGGCCTTAGTGCTGCTTGAACATTCTTCCACAATTGTATAGAATGGAATGAAGCTGCTATAGTTACTGGCCTTGCCAAGGGATAGAGACACTTGCAATTACACTGGAAATTGCTTTCTGATGCAAGTTGCCGAATGTCTCTGCCTCCATCTCCACCTGGAATGCAATGTGTATGCTATTGTGTGTAGTCTTTGCTGGGGTTGGGCAGAATATTGTAACCAAGCACCCTGAATATAAAAGTATTTACATGTCATCATATTCAGTGTTTTATACAAGCCTGGTGGCCACTGAACCACACCCAGTGCTATTTGTTTGTTTATTTGTTGCAGTACAGACATGCGTCAACAACGAAGTTCAGATGAAACGTATATGGCACGCTGCAAGTATTGTGTTTTTTTTTGTTTTGTTTTTTTTTTTGTTTGTTTTTTTGTTCAGAGCCTTGCAATCTGACACCGCAATTACACACTGATCCACTAGGTGGCACTTTATTCTGTTCAGATTTTATAAGAAATAAATGTTAGGACACCACTGTGCAGCAAGTAAAATTATATTTACACTGTGTTGGCATGTATTGAATCCTTTTATTAAAAGAATATCAAGGTGATAGATTCTTACCACTGTTCGTGTAATTGGTAATGACTTACTTGGGAACTGTCTCTGTCTTGCAGCTCCTGAAGAAAACCCTAATGCGTTCACAGACTGTGTGATTGAAAACCACATAGGAAGCCATAACTCACTTGAAACTTTACCAGACCCTGTTCCAGACCTGAATTCAGACACTGATCCTTTCAGCATGAAGCAGCTTCCAGCAGGAACGGAGAACCACATAGGCGAGCTGGGAAACAGCCGTTCAGGGGTCGACGACATTTACACAGTGAGCCCCACGGGAACCCATGAAGACAGCGAGGAAGGGGGGGCGTGTCTCGAGGAGGGTCTGCACCAATCACGCAAAATGAAAAAGCTGAACCACTCCAAGAGTGAAGAAAACAACACAGAGCTTAAAGTCCTCATCACCAGAGAAATTAGAAAACCAGGCAGAAGTATGTATACAAAACCGGGAGTCAGAGTAGGACTTTTTTAAAGGGGTTTTTATGTAGACAGGTCTGTGTAACCCTGGGTAAAATGTGGCCAAGGTGGTGGTTCGTTAATGACGAATAATCCTAACAATGATCATCCAGAGCGTGAATATTTGAACAATAGACACATTTTCTAACTTGGTTTATATGCTAACAAAAAACAGAATGTGTTTCAGCTGAAATTGCTACTTTCCTGCTTATTTTACAAATGTATATTCCTCATAACAAAATAATGTAAGTATTCAGATTGGTTGTAGGAGTTAATATGGCAGGGATGCTGGACAAGAGATCTTGCCCCCACCACACAATTTATCAACAAAGGATGCTTAAAGCCAAGTCTCTGAATGGCCTGAAGATCGCCTTGATTTATGGAAATATCTGATCTGTCAGTGTGAGGGATTGGGAGGGTTATATAAAGGTAGTTTATATAACACACTTTAAATGAAATGCCTGTGCTTGACAAATTTATGATTAGCAGATAGCTGTGAAATATATCTCGAGAGGATACAACTTATGGTTTCATTCATAGACTTACATTCTGAAGCTTTATCACAGCCTGTTGTTGATTCTAGGTTTGTAATGTAATATGAGGATAGAATGACTTGGCATACATCGCCCTGTTTTTAATGTGTTTATAAAACAGTAATTTTAAAAATGGAATAGGCTTTGAAATGAGTGAATAAGTACTTTTAAAAATATTAAACTGTTTCTCATGATTAGTTCATTACTTGAGAGACGCAATTAAAGCCAAATGCTTTTATTAGGCATACAGAAGAATTTTTATGTTTTGATCTGCAGCTTTCAGTATCTAACACAATTTCCCTTCTATGTTAAGGATATGAAAGAATATTTTATTTCCTGGAACAAGTGCAAGGCAGTTTACACACAAGACTGCTGTTCCTACAGAATGTTATCAAAGAAGCAGCAAGGTATGTACAGTTCAGAATGTCATGCACTCATTTTCAAAGTATGACCAATTGTAAACGTTTACATTTAGTGCAGAATTATTTATTTCAACCACAAAGCTGTGTTCAGCTTAGGACAATCTAACTCCAGTGGTCTAGTCAGAACATGGTGTCAATTCAATTGATATAAATGATTACGGATCTAAATAGTGTCATGTTTAAATCATTAACAAATACATTTGTGAAAACCAACATCTCTAACAGTGTGTGTTTTTGCTTTTTGAAAGCAAGTAAAATGTCAGGTTTGCTCATATTTAAACTGTGATGCTATTTAAATCCCAAGCGTTTTAGATCAATTGCGTATTGTCCCATGTGATCTGTAGCTCTGGACATGATTGGGTGCCTGGAAGCAATGGCTTTAATGTATGCAGCAGCCCAGGAGATCCAAAGGGATTTAGACACCGTAGAGAATTGGGCAGAAATGTGTCAAATTACATTTAAATAACGTAAATGTAGACTTCAAATATCAGGAGGTACTGAACTAGAACAGGTGTTTTAGTGAATAAAAGTGGAGTGACCTGAAGTAAGTTTTAAACAACTCTGATCTTGTATCTGCAGGTTTAAAAAGCGCGTGCTTATAGAGCAACTGGAAGGATTCTTGGAAGAAATCCACTGCCGATACAATCGGATGAACCACGTGGATAGCATATAAATACACTGCTTTAACACTCTGGGTATGAATGCATTCAAAAAAAGGGTGCATTTGACTACAAAAGGCAGCTGCAAACTTGTTGGTAACACAGTGGTATTCATGTTCACTACTACCTGCATTGTGAGGCTGACCCAGTATTGAAAGTCAGAGATGCAAATAGTAAAGAAACCTGCCGTTCAAAATGCACCAATGACCAAACAATCTGCGGTTGTAGAACATTTTAAACCCCAGTTTCAACCTCGGTGACAGTGTTAATGAGGGTGACTATTGTTTGTAATACTTTCGGACCTCTCCACTGCAAAATAAACCTCCCAAGCTGTGGAAGTGGCGAGAACACGTTGTCTTTTTATGCTGGTTGTAGGCTACTGTCCATCAAGTTTTACGTACTTGGCCAAACGTTGTGGAACGTTTGGGGGGGGAAGCACATTGCATTAAGGTATTTTGGATAGAATGTATAATTGTAAATAAGCATATTTTGAAAACCATATTTAAAGAACATGCACTTTTTGTAATTATTTCCATCAATAAAGTTTCTATTTTACACTGTGGATGGTTAATATAAATAAAAGCAAGAGGATTTGAAATGAATTGTGCCGTTAACTGGAGTTTTATTCCCCCAAACTTCTATGCAGGTGGTGTAAGAGAACATTGCTTATCATGGTTTCAGGTGCCACACTGGATTGAAATCTATACAAACTCAATTTATTTGAAAACAAAACATCTTGTAGCGCTTCTGGTTTTATCAAGGTGCCCAGAATAACAATGAATTCTACACAAACCCAAACCGGTGTTGCTTTTACTCTTCATTGCGTGAGTTGGACCTGATACTGTGCTTCTCTTGAATTTGGCACAATCACAAAGGTCCTGAATTGCAAATGGAGTATAGTTTACTGCTAATGGATTATGTGAATGTAGAAGCTGGGAAGCCACTTATGTGGTTTCAAAGTACAAACTTGGTATAGTTGTTTAGTCAGTGAGTATCAACTTAATTGTATTTCCATACTTTCTCTGTTTTAATGCAAATAAATAGATCATATATATTTAGGTACCTTGATCCTGAATACTGTCAACCCCTAAAGATGTGAGATGCTCTGGGTGCCGCAATGGTTTTTCAAATGCAGCTTGATTTAGGTTTACGGTCTGAAGTTGTCCAATGGCATGCAGCATTGCAAACTCCCAGTCATACATTCTTGGTATAACCTAAAACAACTTTATAATCTAGTAGTAGATGCTTCATAAACAGTGTCTTTTTCAATGTCTTGTATTGGGGAAATGTTGCTTTTGTTAAGTGGATTTTTAAACAGACATGCAGCTCGAGTCTGGCACATAACCAGCGAATGTGCACCATTCCAGCTTAATACAAATTAAGTCATTTGTTTAAAACTTGAGCATAATAACACTACTAATCCTAACTTCCCTCAATGGAATAAACTGCTCAGTAGTTTTATTTAGAACTAACTGTTACTTTCAGTGTTAAAATAAAAACCAAAATGCTGTTTGAAAAACTTTTCTAATTTTGTTTTAAGTGGTCTATTTAATGGGTTAGAACAGAATTGGTTTCCTGAGTTTCAGCCAAACCTCTACTGGAAATAGGCTTTTTGAAGGCTTCGTGGTTTAGGATATGGAGCAGAGTATTACAAACTGTTATTTATACATGAATTAAGTAAACATTTGATTACATTCTTATAACATGTATTGTCATTCAGGATTATTATTTTTAAATCATCATTTGTAACTCAATAGCATAACTAATAACATGATTTGAAATAACTTTAACACACCCCTAAAGTGTTTCCCAAGTTACGTTCCTCTTTTTTTTTTTTTTTCTAAGCTCATAATCATTTCAGTAATCTATACTGATAAGAAAGCTAAAAGCTAGGGTACCTATTCAGGCCAATAAACTGTTCTCTGTTCCCCCCCCCCCCCCCCCCCCCCCTCCCCCCCAAAACATTGGCTTGTGATTGAGCCTTTTAAGTTAGTTTTTTTTTTTTTTTTTAACATAGCTGGCACACTAATTATCTTCATTAGGATATGCACTTTATTCTTACAAATGTCTAATTTGTTTTCTTTTTCTATTTCATTTGTTTTTGTGTGTGTGTGTGGGGGTGGGGAGACCAAGAAGTAGCCAACATTCACTTCCTTTTTTTCACAAAGCAAGCACACATTGATAATTGCTCCAATACGGAGTCTGATATTTCAGTACAAAGCAACAAGTGTTGCACAGCGGTCACAACTACCTGCAACTGCTGAAGCTTTGGTCCCTTCTTCGGTTACTTCCATTTTTGCTTCTGAACTATAAAGGTTATTCTGTTCTGAAAGAGATCATTCGTGAACACATGTCAAATACTGATGTAAGTTACTTTATTTTTTATTAAAATGATGTTAAAGAAATCCAGCAGGTCTCTACCTGAAATTCCCCTGAAGTCTGCCTTGTCAGGATCAACTAGATCAATGAGTCTCAGCGCAGGTAAGGTTGTCTTCAAATTGAACTTATTTTGAATTTTAAACCTATGATGAAAAGGAATACTTGTATAAAATGATCTAATTTTACATGGGATGTATGTCTACCTCATTCCTACTTTATTGGCACTTTACTAGTATATTCTGTATGTATTTAGGCTTATCACATCAACAGAAAATAATAAATAGCGTAATAAAAATAACATTACATTTAAAAAAAAAAAAAAAAAAAATCATATTACACTAAAGACATAAATAACATTTCAAAGCATTTCAGTTCTCAGTAATTCACAGAAACCAAAATTATCATACTATCCACTTAAATTTTTGAAATACATTTTGGAATAATAAGTTTATACTACATTTTGGAAAAGTTTGTATTAATGCTCTTTTTCACCAGAGTGAAAAAAAAACAAACTATGTGCTGGTATTTGTTTCATTCTCTATCAAACATTGTCTGACCTTGGTAGGAAAATATCCATTTTGATGTTGCTCAGGCTGCTCGTCCACAGTGCAATCCCTTGTGCAGTGATGTGTGGCTCTAAGGGAGAGGGGGGTCTTATTCTCCGCAGGACTATGAACATGTGGACTCCATTCCCGAGGTAAGAGAGCTCCACCAAGGTGAACCTCTCCCCTACTGGAGTTTAACTGACCTGCGGGTCAGAAAACAAACGCATCAGAAGTATTACTAACCTAAGGCTGTCCAATGGACAGATCTCAAGCCTCAATATGGCTCTCTTGAAATATTCCATTTGTTTTGAATGGGTTTGAAAAGACAGAAAGGAAAATCTGTAGTCTTAGGTAGAAGCAAGTAGTCAAAATACAGCACATTGATGTTTTATAAGTACAGAGAAATGCGATGTCTTTGTGTAGTTGGTACTATTTAGTTTGTATTTTTTGTTTTTGTACAGCTCTATAAAAACTCCCTGGTAATCGGGATGTCCTTTTTAGCTAAAAAGGTTGGACAGCTATTTGTTTAGAGTATTGTAAATAAAAGAATTAAAAGCATATCAAGCTAGAGTATGTTGCACATTAGAGGTCTGTCAGTGGAGGTCGTTGTTGAGCTCTAAGTTTACCGAAGTTGACTTCAGCTGCCTGGTCGTCGTGGGTACTTTTAAGGTAGATCCGTCTGTGATGGTGAAGGGCATGTTCTCAGTCTCTGTGAATAAGAACTGCTTCTGCCCAAATGCTCTTGAACACAGTGTTAACCACGGTAATCAGAGTCATGGTTAACCCTATCAGGTCACAAGACATGACGTCAGTGATTTCCTCTGAGGAAGGAAACAAGAGACATCGAGTTACACCAGTGAGGCAGTTTTGTAACGCTATGACACATTTTTGTGTCTCTTAGAAGTAAAGCTTTTTTCATCAGGCCGGTAATATGGAAGCCCATATTAGTAGAAAGAGGCCAATCGCATCCCATATAACTCTTAACTGTATGAACTTGATTCAGAGATGTCCAACACTGAAGACAAAGGCTTCAAGTTGAAACGTGCGTCATTCGGTTTAGAGACGGAAATTCTAAAGCCGCTGTATCCAGAGCTTATTGTATCAACGTAAACATGCAATTCTGATTCTGTTTTTCCATTCAGAGTTGTTACAGCCACGATTAAATAATGAATGTGTCCTCAAGACCGGAGGGGGTTCCCTTGTGTGGTTTCACAGAATCCCTCCATGCATTTTAAACTCAGGGCAATGTGTGGGGTTTATACTGTAGGTGTCTGAAGGTGAGAGGCATGGATCTTGACACTCACTAAATGGTGTGCCATGTCTAAGAGCTGCTCCACTGCATTTAGCATCCAATGAACCGATGGGGAACCCTGTGGGTAAATTAAAATAACACAAATGAAAAGCCCAAACACATTATAGCATTGTTGTGCTTTACTAGTGTAAAAAAAAAACAATAAAAAATACTGATGCCACTGCCCAAATTCTGCTGCTTGCTGCTTTGCAAAGAAACCGAAATACAGCAAATTACAATCTCGGACAGTGCAATGCCAATCCTATTTAATGATGATAGTATTCATCTTGCTGACATTTAGATCAACTGAACAGACCTCTGTGCTGCTTCTTGAGAGGATTTCCATTACCTGTTGAAGTCTTCAAGGGCCCTGGTATTTGCACTGAGTTCCCAGCAAGTGCTGGCTTATTTGTGTGCATGTCCGGTTGGGCTTGCTGAAGTTGGCCTGTTGCATGCTGCTGTTCACCCAGGATGAGACGTACTGAGCAAAGGCAGACGAGAGCTTGGTTCCGTTCTGCACAAAGAGAGGGCGCAGGCCAGCTGGAGAACAATGCTCTGACTTGAGTTTGTCACATCCTCGTACATCTGCGGAGGAAGTCTGTACTCTGTGATCTGGAAGGGAAATAATAAATTACTGTTTGAATGGTTCTCACTAAATAATGGCTTTGGAATTAGTTTTATTAGCTGTATAAGGGCCTCTTATTGCCATTTCTATGGAAACAAAAGTTTGTTAAAGTACAAGATATTCCACAGTAGTACAGTACTGGCCAAATTCATTCAAAATGATACCTGCAATAAGGACCTGCAGGGGCATTGTGATTAGAAACTAATAAAAATACTGGGCCTGCCGTCTGTGTACTTTGTAATTATATCGTTAGGTGGATATGCATTTACCAGAGATTTTGTTTTATCCAACAAGGTAGGCCATTGCTTTCTAATTGTACTTATTTACTTACTTTAGGAAATTTCCCCAGCCAGTCTTACCATTAACATTATATCCCAGAGCACTTTTTAGCTTGGAGAATGTGTTTCCTTGGGCTCCAGACTGCAGTAACCCCAGTGTCACAGAAACACTTGACAGGGACACTATCAAGTTGGAGTTGTTTTCAGTTTCTGCTCATTTTTGGTAGAAGCTGAATTCCGTGTTAAGTTCCTTGAGCGTGTCCTGGAGATGGCTGCTCCTCTTCTTGACGACTCACAGGCACAGAAACAGTCTTGTCACGGCTAGCTCCCAGATGACGTCAGTGGAAGCGAAATAATTCAACAGACTGGTGTCTCGGGAAAAGAAGGCAGTAGAATGCAGTACCGCTATATTTGTCGTTACAGCAGGCAAGACAGTGGTCACTGCAGTGACACAAGCTTCATGGTGAACCACTGGAGCAGATAGACGTCACTGGTAATTGTAACTTCTACTCATGTATTAAGAATACCAGTTATCTTAACAAATGTATTTGTCTTCTTGTCTTCAGTCATCACATCTTGAAGCTTAATATGGGACAACATAACATAGGCATTGCGATGATACTTTATATGTTCCACTGCTGCTGTAATTGTTTCACACAGTGGCACAAGCTCTCTGGCACCGAGCTAGAATTCTTGGACAGCCTGTATCTCCCATTCCCTCCAGAAGGGGGCTTTGGAAGCAAATGACTTGGAATGAAATGCTCTGCAAGGCATCGCCTGTGCTCAGTCATCAGTAATGCTTGTCAGTAATGTAAAAACAACATTCATATATGTTAACATGTAAAATCAATGTGTGCAAATACTAAGCATTACCAAGTCCTCGATAATAGCACTGCATAATTTATTAAAGAAAAAAAAAGACATTAACTAATGTTATTACTGTATCTAGAATGACTGACCAAATTTCATAGTTACTTGTCCAAAATAAATACACATTTGCAGTTGTTCTTTGTGCAGGAAAGCACTGCAAACAGTCCTATTGGACTATTCTGGAAATACCTGAAAAAAACAATTCCTGTTTGTTTTTACTTAAAGTTAATAAATTAATATAAAACTCAACCTAATCAAGCTTGGGAAGATAGCAATGTTCGGTTCCTTTAGTGATCAGCTAATTCAGGTTTCAGTGTAATACTATTAGGGATAGTAACCTTGAGTTGATAAACACTTGGATCAGACATTTATTTATCGATTGATTTATGTATTTTGTATATATTTGATTGTATTAGTGATATGAGCTCTTCCATGCTGGAAAAAAAGCAAACACAGTTAATGGTGTTGCAATAGCTATCCAGAAAAAAAACCCCACTTAATATAACACTTTTTCATATCGGACATAGTCATGTGCAAATAATAAAATATGTATTGATTATACGAATATATTTTTTGTATAATTAACATTTTCATTTTTGTAACAAAAAGGAGTTTTATATTACAAAAGTTTGATAAGTGACTCCACAAACTGTCAATGTGGTTTGCCATACATCAATCTCTAAAACAGAGTTAACTCAATTAACTATTTTTATTTAATGTATGTCTGATGGGAAGTACTGTACATTCCAATAAAATAAAAAATGTAACATAACGTGTGATCAATATACTTTGAGAAAAAAAAAAAAAATCTGTAAAAATGCCCTATAAAATGACCCAGTCCTGCATTAAACATTTAACAGTTATATTAAGTACATTATGAAGCAAGAGCAGAACCTTCTGTTTGAAACACGTTCATTGTCCACAAGGGGCCACTAACGAGCCAGTAAATAAAATGACGTTTGTTAGTTCCAGATTTGGGGAAGCAGCATTAGTTTTAACAACTGTTTACCATCAACTTTTCTTATAAAATCCTCCAGTCATTAAAATCGCCCTTATTTTGTACCGGTATAAATCCTATTCAAATTAGCGTTATGTCATACAGCCCCTGGATTTAATGTACTGTACTTCTGCAGTTCTACACAGGATGTGTGATGCTTAATGTTATACAGTAGGAATCCTAGTAAGCTGTGAAACAGCTATTCTTTTTGTCCTATCAACATTAACTCTGCCCTAATCACTGGTCCTCAGGGCTCAGGAAGTGAGCCTTTCATACCAAAGGCATAAAAGGAAAGGCTTGGCAAAAGGGCATGTTGGTCCAATTTTTGAAAGACACTAAATATAACCTGTGTTGGGGGTGTTTGTGAAAAAATAATCTGCAAAACAGGACAACAGATTTTGAATATCTGTAAAAATCAGTATTTAAGAATATGAAAACTTGAATGCTATGATAATCTATACAACATTCTATTACTCCAATAAAATAATTTTGCAATAGTGTTTGTACAATATAATTATACAATACAGTTTTTAAACATCCTTCATGTTTAGAAGGGTAGCTCCCAAACAAAATATATCCTGCCAATGGTGAGAACAGGATACCAAAGTGGAGCCTGAGCTTTTTACAACCCATTCATTAGTGACAGGTTGGCATTCTAGATGTAGAATTCCTGCTCAGGTTCATCCTCTGGCTGATTGTGACTTCCAGCTTGTTGTCAGAGGGTGATGCTCTCAGTCTCTGTGCTGTGTCCACTGTCTCCAGAGTGCCCGAGGGCCGAGGGGGGCAGTCTGTGCAAGGGGTTGGACGCGCTTTGAGGCCGCTGCAGTTTGAGAGACAAGAGGCAAGAGGAGCCCCAGAAGGAGATATCCGAGAGAGAAAGGAGAGCGCCGCATGAGAGGCCAGAGTAGGAAGGGACAGGGTTGTTATGCATTGAAAGAGGCAGCATCCGAAGGGGTATGGCTCTCGGCGGGTGTCTTTAGTCCTTGGCGGAAGAAGACTGGAAATTAGCAGCCAGCCTAGTGTAGGCAGAGACCACAGACATGTCGAAGCTGGTGAGCTTCAGCCCAGTGTCCACGTCTGTCTCCTTAGCATCCTCCAGGGCGTCGATGTTGAAGCAGAAGGCCACAGTCTTGTCGAAGAAGCTGCTGGAGAGCAGCGAGGGGGCTGGGGATGGGGAATGTCTGACAGTCAGCAGGCAGCACAGGGAGCAGCTCCTCTGCACCATCCAGGAGGTCGTGGAAGTGCTGCTACCTCTTCAGCTGCTGTCGTTGCTCTGGGAAGAGCTGGACAAGTCCAGCTGGGAGAGCCGGTGGTGCTGTTTAGAGCAGGAGGGTGGCTGCAGCTTTTGTTAGCATTTGTTTCGGTAGGAGGAAGGCCTCTGGCCATGGTGAGTGTTCGTGGCAGGTGCCATGTAGGGAGACTCTAGCTGGGGGTCGAGCTGAGAAAGAGTGGGCATCTGCTGGGAGTTTCATGATGAGCCTCGGGCCTGCAGCAACAACATTAACCCAAGTGCTTTTTACTGCCTGTGTCAGGTATACGCAAAACTGTTAAAATGCAGTTGAATAGGGTCATATCAAGTAATCAAAATCTCCACGGAGGACTCCCTAAATTAGGCAACGCTGACGCCCCACAGTAAGAAGCTGTTACTGGTACAGTAATTTCTGAAAGGGAAACCTAAATCACACACCTGATGTTTCCGTTTCATTTCCTAAGCATTTAAACTTGCAATGTGTAAATGTATTAAATGTATTGGGAGTGTTTGTGAAAATCAGAAAAGCCATTATAAGGTGCCCTCCATCACATCAACATGTACTTGTGTACAAGACTGTACATGTACAACATGTAATTGCACATGGAAAAGACTGAAGAAATATGGAACACCAAATAAACTGGCCTATAGTTATAACATATACTTTTAAGCAAGATTCTAAATGTTTAACATGTGGCTCACTAAATACAATAAAGTCTAGAGTAATCTGCAATAGAGTACATGTATGAATGTCAGAATAACAAAAAAATAATGAAATGTGCCTTTATAAAGGCTGGCTGTGATAAAGAGGTGGTAAAAAACACAGCACAGTGTAGTAAAGCATAGTTAATGCAAGGTACAGCACAATCTAGCAGGGTGATTCACTCAGAACTATGGTAAAGAATGAAATGAATATCATTACATTTAATTTCATCCATCAAAAAAAAAAAAGAAAGTTAAAACTTTGTGAAATAAAGTTTTATTTTTGAGGGAAAGAGTGAGAAACATATCCATGGAAAATCCAAGTGCACCAAGGTCAGGTATAATGATGCCACCAGAGGGCAGCATAAGACTGCAATGACCACGTCAATGTACAATTATGCTCAATTATACATTTTAAAATATAATGTATTGCTGCCTTCTGTGCTCTATGCTTTATCACAAAGCAGTCTGGTATGTTAACAGTCTCATAGATAGTTTTACCTCCTAATAATAATGCATTTACAAAATGCTACTGCCTTTAGTTATGCAGCAATGACATCATGAAAAATGAGCTGGCTTTTTTGGCTGAATGACCTTTATTTTCTTAAAAGCAAGCTGGGGGGTGTCATCTAACTTTGGTGACCTCTTCACAAAATCACATTACACACCGATGTGCATTGAATGGGCCATTTTAATGAAACGCACATTTTTCACATAACTAGCCCTCTTTTCTCAGGCTGTTGTGCCAGACACTTTTCAACACAGTGATATGCAGATTAAGAGGTTTGTTCCGCCTCAGTGGGTAGGGCAGTCCTTAAACTGGGTTTGGCCCCGTGATCAGTAAGCTGCCCCGTGTCCCGCAACTAGCAGGACAGGGCTACCTGTTTATTAATCATGGCAATGTTTCTATGAAACCAGCCATTCAGCCACAGGTGACAAACAGAGAAGCAGCATCATAAGCAAGCATGTTAATAAAACCAGCCTGTCCAGACTGTGACATGTGTCTTCGGTCCTAATGAAATGCCCTAATACCATTACCACATTTTTATATGGAGAAAGAAGAGTTCTTTAAGAAAGTAAAGGTAATGGTAAAGTCTAAGTTTACTGAAGAATTACTATGCAAAATTGTTACATTTTTGTTAGGGAGAGTCCAAGTGTATTTGTCGAAAATAAATACAACATTTGTAACACTATTGTATTTGTTTATCCTTTTTGAAACTTTTTTTACATACTTTTTATATATTTGTTTTTATTTTACCGTATTTCAATCATAATCTCAAGAAGTTTGTAACCCCTTAATACCAAAGGCAACTATACTGGGGATTCCAGTTACAGAAAGGTACCTTTACTTTTAAGAACACATGTACGGTGCCAGATTCAGTTGTTGAAGCAGTGGGTGATAACCTGTGCTTTGCTGATGGTAGTCTGTGTGTGAAACGTTGGATTTCTCCTGGTTACATCATTTCCACTGTGCTAGGACCTGTCTGACATCTCTCATTGTGCCAGAAACAGGATGAGCTGGCTGTGTTGCAAACTGCTGTCTCATGACTAACAAAGAATCTGTGTGCTGAACGGCAATTTATTTATGCAACATTAAGCAGTGTGAGTGAGGAACCTCGTTGGGCAACTCATCACGGAAATCAAACCAGTAAGAATAAATATTAAAGTAATCTTTTTGCTCAGAAGAGCCAGAAGAATAGATCATTAATATATCATCCCAAGTGTAAGAAATAAACAAATAAAATGGTGTCCCAAAGTCTATCGCTTCAGCAATGCCATAGTCCAGTACAGGAAGTGTAGGTCTCTCTATGTACGAGTGCTTGTATTGCTGAGATGTACCTGTGAAATAACTAAACTAAACATAGAGCAAAATCCTAAAGATCTTCGTTTTAGTGATCATTTAACGCAAGTTACTACAGTAAGGGGACACGCAATGTATTGAATCATTTTTTCAAAGTGTTTACTGTAGACTTTTATTTATTTATTTATTGTAAGATAACGATTCAAGAGTAATGTACAAAACTGAGAAACAAACAAGTTGAGAGTGCTAGTCCTTCAAATACATGACTTAGATGTTGGTTATGTAAAGTTAATTGGTGTTTTTTCTCCTTCCAAAAAATAGGAAGTTAATTAAAGACTGGAGTAACTACTCGTATTTCAAAATGTAACCCATTAGCATTAAGTATAATTGGGATTTACCCAGTATTTTTGTAAGGGTCCATGAAGTAGTTGACAAAGTAGTTTTATAAGCAGCTGGTATCCAACTACAATGTGAGAAAGGTCCTTGCTGTAACTTAAAGGCCAAACAACTACTGATAGTGTAAACCGTACAGCAGTATTGATTTCCAAATGCAGGCACTGGTACAATCCATCTCTTAGTAATATGATTATTTTTTATACTTCATTTAATAAGTGCAGTGGAACTTAGTCATACTGAAAGTGACTTACATCACACAGCTATGAAGAAACATTTATATGGAGACTTTTTAGAGACTTTTGTATGTAGCCCTCCATGACTGGAAACTAATAGTAACACTAAAAAGAGAGAAAAGCTGATTTCCAGGTATTGTGTGCAGAGAAAAAGCAGCCACCAGCACTGGTCTCAATGGGGAGAGGTACGTTTCACTTTCACAAAGCCTTGTTTTTACAACAGGACTGCATTTGCAGCCAAATATCCATAAATATCCATTAACCTAATTGTTTCTAGTAAACTGATGGTGCTTTTAAAGTACACCTGGATATCATGACAGACATATGCGATACCCATGTAAATCTGATGCAGTATATAGGGGGTGAGATTTTGAAGGCTGGTCTCTTGCTGGGAATACTGGAAGGGCACTAAAAGTGACAAAATCAGGCGATTTGAAGTTTTTGAAGATAACTCATAAGATGTAACTGATTTTGTGTGTGGCTGGTGCTGCAAAGTACAGTAGCGTGCTGTGGCTATTTACTGTGTGCAGAGATTCTGATTGTCCTGCCTGTGGTAAAACCAAGATAACCATGGTAAAGAAGTATCATTTAGACAATGCTTTGCCATTTGTTAATCATAACATAGCATAGAATATGCACAGCATAAGCTTGGGAAAAGCATCACAAACTACAAATTTATGAAGCAAATGACACTTGACTGATGGCCCACAGTGGGGTGCTACCGGACAGGGTGAAGAAGTCCTGGTTGCAGGGCATGTAAGGCAACATGCGGCTGTTCACTCTCTCCGTGTGGTGGTACTGCCAAGGCAAGCGTCGGAGGGACTGGTGGAGCTGCTGGAACTGCTCCTCTCCATACTCCTCCTGCAGGAACAGGATGGTGGCTAGTGAGGGCTGAATCACGATTCCAGTCCTGCACCTCTCTGGCTTCTTCCAGCAGCCTCGCTCAGAGACACAGAGCAGCTGCAGGTCTGGGCGGATCCAGGCCAGCACGTTATTCATGGCTTTCTGGAGGATCCTGTCGTTCCCCGGGTCGGTGATGATATGGACACTAACCAGAAATGGGTCCTGCACGTCGGCCATGGACAATTCTCCTTGGAGAAAAGTAAACCAGATGTTAATCCAAGTTTAAATACATGTATGTATGAGTTTAAAATTGTTGATGAGCTCTTGATATTCATTTCAGTAGGCACTTTGTGCAATGAATGTATCAGAAGCCCACAAAAAGATTATAAACTGTGTATTACTATTGCAGTATATTGTAGACAATACATGAAAACCTTACATTTCAGTTGATGATGTCCAGTTGGTAGGGGGACATGGATGAGCTATGGCTTTGCAGTTATCACAAGTGCATAATTTAGAATCATTCAATAATCTCACAGTCATTAACTTATATAAATGACACTAATCAGTTGTAAAGAATGTCCTTTTAATAATTCACTACCACACTTACTTGTACACTGTTCTAACACTGGGTTACTGTAACTTATTACTATTAATGCTTTCCAGCTGTAGATTTATCTTTTCCACCAATCAGATTCCTCCTGGTTCCACTCTCAAACTCTCAGGATGTAAACATTACTGAATCTATTGTGTTTAGCGTTGTGCGCAGAAAACTTGAAAACGCAGTCTTCCGCTCTTATTGGCGCTAAAACTAAGAGTGTCACTCTGAAACTCTTGCGATGTCACAACACTGCAATATACAGGAGGTGAAGGTATGGCATTGTGGTTTTGACCACAGGCACTTCTGACTTCCCCAGAGGTTAACGGTCACAAAGTAACTCAGCAATATGCTGTTGTGGCAATCATGTTTCTAACTACGACAATAATAACACGTAATGTAAACATTTTAAATCATCACATGTTATTTGCAAATGTAATTCGAGTTAACAGATATTATAATAAGTCATTGTAGTTTATTTTGGTTAATCCATGTATAATTTGTGGGAATGACATGTGATCTGTAATAATATCACTCACCCTGCTATTTCGGCTCCCGAATCCACAGAATCATCTTCGGCTGGGTTCTTTTCCATTTCAGATGATAAAGACAGGTCTTACGCGCATTCTCTAACAAACGCTTTCCCATAGACAACAAAAAGTGTCTTCTTTGTGGCGCCGTCGGAAAACAGTCCGGCTTATATTGAAGTACTCATCACTATTCTCAGCAGCCTGCCCGTGCAACAGGCTTATCTTCACTTAGTTATGCGTCATCTGCAACAGGCGTCGACGCTTTCCTTCCAAGACAGAGAGATTCTCTATTTCACAGACACACACAACACTGACCTTGAATAAAGAGGACTGCACAATTCTAGTGATACTCGCGGTTGTGGTAGATTTGCTGAACAATTGTATAGTTTAAACCCCAATTCAAAAAGGTATTTGTACTGCTAAATTATGTCAAGCCTATTAAACTGCCGTGATTTTTAGGCTATTTTATAATGTGACAATTCAAAAGGTTTACCAAAGTTTACATTTGTCCAGTATACTGTATAAAGTATATACAGTATAAAGTAACAGTAGTTTCAGGGTACAAAGATGCAGAAACTAGGCCTTACCTTGAGGTAAGAGTGCAAGAATTATCCAACATTATCATAAATAGAACATTTGGATTTGCAATAAAATGTGATTGTTTAGATTATTGATTATTTATTTAGATTATGTCAACTAAATAAATGCAATTGGGGGAAAAGTATTGTAGTTTTAATAAATAAAATAAAAAATAAAATAAAAATAACAAGCCACACTTTAAAATGCCTACAGCGACCCAACACTGATGTAGTGCATGAATATATAAGTGAGCGTGTGCGTCTCCATTGTCCATCAGTGCCTGTTCTATACGGGACCACAACTGCAGTGCCTCTTGTTCACCAGCATATGGCTCTACACTAACTTCCTTATTTGCCTGCAGGCTCAATGCTATCTATCTGAATTGTGTGGAGGGTCGGCTTTAATAACAATAGATTGTTGCCCTCTGGTGAAAAGGGGGGTGATATTTAATAGTCAGAAGTTTGGGTACAAATTCTACAGTGTCCACATAGGCAGTGCTTCAATTTGTTAAACTTGCCGATGTATAGCCTCCCCACGTGGGCTTGAAGGTTTATGATAACAGTCAAATTTGTATCTACAAATTAACAAATCGGAGATGCGTTACGCAAAAGAATTATTAAGAGTTGTCTAGAACTGATAAGGTTTTTGCATGCGCTATAGAGCGATACGGTGTAGTCTGTGCCACTTGTACTTGACTCCCCCCTGCCGGGGGACGGGGGACCCCCTACAATACATATACTGGTAAAAAAAAATTATAAGGCAGACACTTATAATCCTTTAAAAGTACTCTTTATTTGTATTCCAGGTCTGGTGACTGTCTAAATAATAAATCCCCGGCAATACACAACCATGTGTAAAGCACGGGGATAACAAAAAGGGCACAGTCCCGAACAAAAACAAATACACGGTCACCAGTCCTGGGTGAGTGCAGACGTGCTTGTGGTGAGTGAAGACACGGTATTTCGTAACGGTTTTGTGCAGTGGTGATCCGGATCGTGCTGACCCTCGGCGACAGCTCCGGATTGGTGAGTTGACTGTCTGGTGGTGCAAAACACAGACAATTACGAGACAGACAAAACACAATACACTCCTCTTTCTACACAAGAGCTCCTCTCTCAGCCCTTCTCTCTCCTGAGCCTTTATCCAAACGAAGGAAAAGATCAGCGTTACCCTGGCCCCTGTATGTAATCCCGCATGACATCTAGGTAAACGATTGCAGCTGCCTTATTACTTTCAGCCGCCCCTCGTTTACCTTTCAGGTCAATACGGTCTTACAACAGAATCTCGCTTCTTTCCAGGCTGACCCACTTCCCGGTCCCGGAAACGAGGTGTCAGGCCAGCCCTTCCAGATACTTCTCCTCCCGTTCTTTAGCGCCCTTACAGGTTGGGAGGGAGCTTTATCACCAGAACTCATTATCTTTCTGTCACAGATGGGCATGTTCTTTGGAGCAGACCTGTTCCCAGTTGGATCACATGGATGACTTTGACATGCCAGGAGGTGTCAGCAGTAAGATTTTATATATATATATATATATATATATATAGCATATATTATATATATATATATATATATATATAGTTAAAAATGTGCACAGTAATAAAACAGAAATCCTGAATGCCCCCCAGGATATATCCTCCGAATTGGTTTGAAAAGCGCAATTGTTAGTTGATATTTAGACTTTAAATGGTGCAACTGTTATTTTATGTTCCTTTATGCTGGGCAGTTGTCTAAAGAAAGGCACGTGACACCCCAGAAGACCACAAGAGGTGAAGACCACAAGAGGTAGCTCATTACACGTCATGTCTGGAAGTCAAATAGAAACATCCATTCATCAAATACGCTGAGGTGAACCTTTAAGAAACGCTCATTTGTTTGAGTTTATCCTACATACAAATCACAATAAATACAAAACATACAAATACATTATTGAGGCATATTATTTCAGATGAAAAGTTTTTTAGGGCTAAAATTCATATATGCAGATGTACTGTCTGCCAGATACTGTAGTACAACCTCTATAGAAGTTTCCCATAGAAAAGTTTAACAAAGCATAATGAAAGAATGGTAAAGTATAGGTAAATATCGTAAAGCCTAGAGAGGTAGGGTAAAGCATATTAAAAAAAACATGGCAAACCATGGGAAACAATGGTAAATGCATAGGGACAATTGAGCACTGGTTTGGTTTGTTTGATCTCTGTGAGATTGCCAGTGCCTTAGTGTTTCACCTAATACAAGAAGATCTGCTGCTAACAGTATCCAGCATGCATTCCTTTTTAAGACAGGGTCCCCACCCAAATGACAGGAATTGCACAAAAGATTCTAAACACATGTACAAGACTGGAAGAGCGCTGAGAGTACTGTAGGCGTCTGTATCCTTGACTGCAATCCAAGAGATGACTGGTTAACAGGAACTGTCTCAAAAATGATGACTCTTTCATTTTGGAAATTAGATTGCAAAACAACTCCAGGAATTATGGGTTGTGTCACAAAGACGGCCGCAGTGGGTGACGACAGACCAGAAACAGGAACTGACTCTGAACACAGGCTTTGAAATGGTGAAGGCGCTGATGTGCAGTTTAATAGTGAAACAGGCAGAAAATAAAAGGTTTGTAACAAAAAACAGCACACGGCACATGAGGCCAAAATAAATAGACAAACAAAATTAATAGACACTGACAAAACACAGGGTGGACGAACGCTACACAAAACAATTGAGATTTATATTTACGCTTATCTCTCTCGCTCTCTCCCTCTCCCCCGTTCTCCACTCCCGAACACACAACCCTATGTATGTGACAACATGCTCCTTTTATGCAGCTGTACCGAGACTCGACTGGTAATCGATCATTCAATTGGAGTCTCGGTACAACTGCACGTGAATTAATAAAGTGCAATTCCCCGTGCTCACATATTATTACGTTTTACTTGCACGTGAAGTGCTGTGCAATCCTCGTGCCTAAATACACATATACATTTTAAACACTCATGTTACACAGACCCGTTTATATCCCGTGTACCAATGTCTATACACCAACATTTAAACACAACATATAACAGATAATATACACAGGGGCGGGCACTTTGTCACAGGGTGGTAACAATTGAGAATGGTCACACGCAATGTCCTTGAAGAACAAAGGTAAAACCCTCAAAGAGATCAAATCAGCACTTTCAACAGTCACTTACAACAACATCAAACAATGAGTCAGTGGCTGAGCTCAGATTTGAACCTGAAAACTTCTGTTACAAGCCTGTTTCTTTAACTGTTGGACTACACAGCCTACATTTAATTTGATTACCTTCTGAAAGATGAGAAGCTAATTTAAAGTACCAGTGCCCTAATACAGTTTTGTCAGAACCTAGACTAATAACAGACACATGATATTTACAGCAAAGTGTAAAAACAAAATTGCAACATAAAGATGACACTAAGACTCATGGAGAAGCCTAAACAAGGTAAAGGGATGATTTCAGCCACCACATTATCAAAACCAAATTCCATCTGCCAACGGTATTGACTTGAAAGCGATTTGAAACCACACTCATTCATTTCCATCAATAGCGGATCGAGATCAAATCTATTTTAATTGTGACAGACGCAGTTAGGATTGGGGGCTCGCACAACTCAATCTGCCTAAGTCGTACTAACGGTGGAAGCTGCTTAATGAGCATCCAATGTAAAGCACACGAGAGAGGCAGGCTTTCAATCGCCAACTGCAAAAAAAAATTAAAACGCAGGCAGAACATGTCAATGTGAATGTATTATAATATTCAAGGCTTTAATTTATCTGACTTGTTGGAACCGACAGCAGCCCCAGTTTGATATTGGAATGAGATGAGAAGGAGTTTTACATTGCAGATGGAAATGTATCTTTAATGCAGCAGAGTGGAGGCCAGGATAGTCACAATGTAGGTTGTGACAATGTCTTTGACTGGAAACTGGCTTCTTTCCCAAACTTTAAAGGTCTTCTTGCAGAAATAGAGTTAATTGAAAGCCTTTTAACCAATGAGATCCAACATAACCTTTACGCCCGGTTACACTCAGTGACCCAGTGTTTATTTTTATTTGTTAATCATACAAATGTGCAGTACAGTCTGGAGCTATACTTAGATGACAGAGTTCAGGGAGTTCATAAAGACCATGCTCATGTATTCATTTATTTTACATCCCACTCTTACTGACAAGCTAATTTATCCTGTCATCAAATAGTATGTTTTAATCTTTGCTTTATTCAAAGCAAAATCTTCATTATCAGAAGTTTCCACATGAAAAACAGTTTTTGTTTTCGGATTGTTTGCTTAGCACTCCAGGATGTTCAATTCCAGTATCTACCAAGGACGTGGACACACAGTTCCCTAACACAGCACTGTTTTTCTTGCCTCTTTAACTCACTCTATTTATCACATGTTTGAGGGGATATACTCCTCTGAATTATGCCAGTATAATGTACTCATTTCAGTTGGTATAAACCTGGTCACATTTTGATTTTAAAACCCATCTATAAATATGTTACCACAGGTGTTAATAACAAAGACAAACAATTTATTACAATACAAGTTTATTAGACCAGTCTACCCAATGGATTTGGCCTCACTCTGGTGTGGGGCATATTCTCCTGAGTCCCTTGATTACTCTGGAGGGTGAACAAATGCCCAAAGCATTACCATGGATTAAGTCCACCCAAAACAGTGCTGCAATTGTAACCTGGTGCCGATGGTTATTTCCAAGATGATAATGCATCCATTCCCTTTGCCAGAATTGTGCAAGAATGGTTTAAGGACACTTCAGAAATCTTTCATGGCCACCCATTCTTTTAGTATTTCTACATTTTCTACCATTGAGTGTTTTATAGTTAGATGATATACAGTACACAATAGGATTCAATACATCATTTTTGTGACTTCTGCCTCCCATATGCGCTGTGCCGGTTTATTCATTTTGTTATACTAATAACCCCAGAACTATCAGAGGAGGAAAACTATAGAACAAAAGGGATCTTGAGATAACTACAGTACTTGTCTTCTGCTGATGATGTCAGTTTTATTAACACATCAGGAGGAGGAGATCCATTACAAGTAGTATTTTCCATGATGAGTGAATTTCCAGTCAGCAACATATCACAACACAGACACCTGACTGCAGCGAGCTGAGCAGAGGTCCAGCTGTTGAAATGGGCACAGAATCAGAATGTTAGAAGTGCGTCAGCCAGCTCGTGTCTTTGGCAAAGCTTCTGCAGTTTAGATGGAAAGGGGATTGATTTTCAAACGGGTCAATAGACAATGCTGTTGGTTCTGTCCGAATAGTGCAAAAATAAACATTTGATGTTCATTGTTTATTTTCAGTTTACTCATGACGCCTCTAGACAATATAACAATGGTCAAAATGAGTTTGGTGAATTAACAATTCAAATATTTATTACATTAACTATTATATTAACATACAACCTGAAGCTGTTCATGCTAGTCACAAAAATGTAGAATTTAAATATAAAATGGATAAGACAGAACTAGAACAGGCACAGCTTGAGGCTGTAATGTTCTTATCGCTGTCAGCAACAGTGTGGGGAAGCAATTAAAAAGGCAAACAGAATAGTTGGTTATATGGTCAGTGTGGATTGTAGAGTAGAAATCAAGGGAGGTTATGGTGAGGTTTCCTAATACACTGCTCAGACCACACTCAGAATACTGTGCTCAATTCTGGTCACATTATCAGAAGGACATGGTGGCCTGGGAGAGGGTCCAGTGAACAGCAACCAGACTAATCACAGAGCTTAAAGGAATGAGGGAACTGCTTAGTCTAGAGTAAAGAAGAATTAGGGGTTGACTGCTGTGCTTAAATTATTGGTAGAGCAAAAGCAAAAAGATGCAATTTATGAAGATAGCTTAGGTGCTTTTTTTCTGTCATTGCTTAAATTTTACATTAACATTTAAATTAGCTGAGCAACTTTTGTTTCTTATTCTGGGTTATAATGGTGTGATTTATTTATTTATTTGTTCATAACTACAATTCACTGCAGAGGTGTTGCACTCACTGGAAAAGCTTTGTTTTGAGTTGTGTAATTGACAAGAAATTAAAACATGTACTTGCACAACCCTACTATACAGGGAAAGCACATATGGGGAAAGTAAGCTACTGCCACTGCACACATTTGCAGGCCATTCATGGATCCCTAACTGAATAACAGTGTGCTTGTGGAATTTAAGGGGGAGTCACTTAACAATTAAATGCATGTTATATTTTAAATACAAATAGTGTATATGTAGTTTTCACAGTATCCTAAGAGGTTGTTTGTTTTATTTAGAATTTAAACATCCTTGCGATTTATTGATATAAGGACTATTGTGCTCACATTGTCTTCATTACAGGCATTCGTAGTTCTTTTGGTTTAAAATAACGAATGCATCTTGGTATCTTTTTAAAATGGCAGTGATTGGGACATGGTTCTGTTTTTTGTCAGTATGTGTTTCAGTTTTTTTTTTTATCCTATTGAAGCAAGCACTGGAGGAAAGTACAGGAGCTGGACAGAGAGTCTTCTATTTGTCAAGTTTTGTCCATATTGTTCCCTTTGACATTTTTTGACTAATACTTTACATTTTCTGCAGAATACCAGACACAAGATGTGCAACACTACCAACCAACTACATAAAAATAATCAGGAGACTTTACTTTTTCTCATCTAGATACAAAGGTCAGTGTGTGCAAACAATTTGTTTACATTGAAGTTTGCCAGTTAACCCACCAATGACCTCAGCCCTGTTCCCTGCAGTGACCTGGCATGGTTACAGTTCGTGGTGAATCAGGAGCCTAGTCTGCCTAGTGGTACTCTGTATTATTTGTACTATATAAGATGCTATTTTGCTTATAGGTGACAGAAAAAAAAAAAAAAATTACTACTTAAGTTGTTTCCCCATAGGTTATATTTGCAGAAATAAACTTGCTATGGCCACCTACTGAATTCTTCTATGTGTAATGAATCCTTTGTAAGACCAGTTTCATTTTTACATTCCCCTTCCTTTATGAACAGTCTGTGTCAAGGTTCTTTGAATTCAGAAGTTTCTACTAAGTTACAGTTGCCTGCCATAGACACCTGTAATGTAAGATACAGCCAAACTGTCTCTATATTGGTAAGCGCTATCATCATCTAGTGTACAGCAGCGTGTAGCCAGCAGCACTAAAGGCAGCTTGTTTGCAAAGTGGCAGCCGGCTCTTACTTCTATAAAGACAATAAGGCTGATCTAGCCAAAGTTACGTCTTTCTATGGCAGGCAACTGGGGAGCACCTCCTAAAGTCAGGTGAAAACAGTTTAACACACCTAAACATTTGAGTAATTGCATTTAGACCCACTCAGAATAATTACAAACATCATAAATTAGGGGATTAGGGGTTAGGGGACAGTAAAAGAAAATTAAGAACATTATATTTGAAGATCCCTACTCTTTAAGACAGCGCAACTCTCATATTACAGTTAAATATGACTGTATATATGTCTGGTTTAGATTCCTTGTTAGGGGTTCAGCAGCCAACCTGAAAAGGCAGGGGCTATTTACCCCTACTGAACCCAATTACAGTCTCATTTAGTGGTCTTCTTATCACTGAGAGCAGAAAAGGTTGTGGCATTTGTAAGAATAACCGTTGTTTGCTTCAACACAAATAGTATCCACACTGTTTTAACCAGGTGCTTATGTAATCATTTAACAAAACCCATACTGGTACCATATAGCCTAGCAATGTAGACAGTTTACACTGCAGTTGTTTCCTCAATATGATGTGCTGCATACTCTTTCTTTACTGAAGCTAGAAGGAGGACTTGCTAGTCCCCTTTTTTAAAACAAATCTTTATGCATGGTACTCCTCGCTCTATAAGGAATAATCAACTCTTCAAGAATGCTATTATCATTTTAAACAAAAATTCAAAAAATAATATTATGGTATAACTCAAAATTCTAGAACTTGAAGCTACTGCACTAACAAGTAACTATGATGTGATAGGTGTTACAGAAACTTGGTTGTCTGAGAGTGATGGGGACGAATATAATATTTGTGGGTATACACTGTATAGGAAAGACAGGCAGGACAGAAGAGGAGGAGGGGTAGCGCTATACATAAGAAACAGTCTTGAAGCCCATGTGTTAAACCTGGACAAAGAAAATAAAGCCGAATCAATATGGGTCAGAATAACAGACAAAAATTCAAAGGGAATAATAATAGGAGCATGCTATAGACCGCCAGATTCAGACGGTGAGCAAAATAATCTGTTATACAATGACATTAGAAATGCGTGTAGCAAAGGAGAAGCCATACTAATGGGGGATTTCAACTTCCCCCATATAAAATGGGAAAACCCGGTGGGTAGCACGAAGGATGAAATTGAAATGGTGGAAATGACAAATGACTGCTTCCTAACACAATTTGTCAAGGCACCGACTAGAGGGGAGGCATGCCTTGATTTAGTCTTTTCAAATAACGAAGACAGAATAACTAAAACAGAGGTCAGAGAACCATTGGCAAACTCAGACCACAACATGGTCTCATTTGAAGTGTTTTTTAAAACCCAAAAAGTAATGACTAAAGCTAAGGTTTACAATTTTAGAAAAGCAAACTATGAAGGTATGAAACAGAGACTAACAGAAGTAGACTGGAGTAAAATAGAGAAAACACCCACAGAAGAAGGATGGTTGTTCTTCAAAAATGTAGTACTAGAGGCGCAAAACAATTACATCCCTAAAGTAGACAAATCTAAATGTAAAACTAAATTGCCAAAATGGTTTAATAGATCAATTAAAAAAAAATATTCAGCGAAAAAATGCACTTTATAGAGCATTAAAAAAGGACCAAAAAGAAAGTACGCAGAAAGAGTACACGGAACTGCAAACGCAAGTCAAAAAGGAAGTTAGAAAGGCCAAGAGAGAAATAGAAATGAACATTGCTAAGGGAGCTAAAACCAATTCCAAAATGTTTTTCCAATATTACAACAGCAAGAGAACATTCAAAGAGGAGATTAAATGTTTAAGAGATACAAATGGCAAAATCGTAGATGAAGAAAAAAAAAAATAGCAAATATATTAAATGATTGCTTTTCACAAGTTTTTACAAAGGAAGATACTGACAACATGCCCCACATGCCAATAACTTTAGCATAACTGAGGCAGAAGTGTTAAAGGGACTAGGAGCTCTTAAAATAAACAAATCCCTTGGGCTGGATGAGATCCTCCCAGTAGTACTCAAAGAAATGAAAGAAGTAATTTACAAACCGCTAACCAAGATCATGCAGCAGTCTCTTGACACAGGGGTGGTACCGACAGACTGGAAAATTGCAAACGTAATACCGATCCACAAAAAGGGAAACAAAACTGAACCAGGTAACTACAGACCAGTAAGCCTGACTTCTATTATATGCAAACTTATGGAAACTATAATAAGATCCAAAATGGAAAATTACCTATATGGTAACAGGGTCCTGGGAGACAGTCAACATGGTTTTAGGAAAGGGAGATCGTGTCTAACTAACTTGCTTGATTTTTTTGAGGATGCAACATCGATAATGGATAATTGCAAAGCATATGACATGGTTTATTTAGATTTCCAGAAAGCTTTTGACAAAGTCCCGCATAAAAGATTAATTCTCAAACTGAACGCAGTTGGGATTCAAGGAAACACATGTACATGGATTAGGGAGTGGTTAACATGTAGAAAACAGAAAGTACTGATTAGAGGAAAAACCTCAGAATGGAGTGTGGTAACCAGCGGTGTACCACAGGGATCAGTATTAGGTCCTCTGCTATTCCTAATCTACATTAGTGATTTAGATTCTGGTATAGTAAGCAAACTTGTTAAATTTGCAGACGACACAAAAGTAGGAGGAGTGGCAAACACTGTTGCAGCAGCAAAGGTCATTCAAAATGATCTAGACAAGATTCAGAACTGGGCAGACACATGGCAAATGACATTTAATAGAGAAAAGTGTAAGGTACTGCACCCAGGAAATAAAAATATACATTATAAATATCATATGGGAGATACTGAAATTGGAGAAGGAATCTATGAAAAAGACCTAGGAGTTTTTGTTGACTCAGAAATGTCTTCATCTAGACAATGTGGGGAAGCTATAAAAAAGGCTAACAAGATGCTCGGATACATTGTGAAAAGTGTTGAATTTAAATCAAGGGAAGTAATGTTAAAACTATACAATGCACTAGTAAGACCTCATCTTGAATATTGTGTGCAGTTCTGGTCACCTCGCTATAAAAAAGATATTGCTGCTCTAGAAAGAGTGCAAAGAAGAGTGACCAGAATTATTCCGAGCTTAAAAGGCATGTCATATGCAGACAGGCTAAAAGAATTGAATCTGTTCAGTCTTGAACAAAGAAGACTACGTGGCGACCTAATTCAAGCATTCAAAATTCTAAAAGGTATTGACAGTGTCGACCCAAGGGACTTTTTCAGCCTGAAAAAAGAAACAAGGACCAGGGGTCACAAATGGAGATTAGACAAAGGGGCATTCAGAACAGAAAATAGGAGGCACTTTTTTACACAGAGAATTGTGAGGGTCTGGAATCAACTCCCCAGTAATGTTGTTGAAGCTGACACCCTGGGATCCTTCAAGAAGCTGCTTGATGAGATTCTGGGATCAATAAGCTACTAATAACCAAACGAGCAAGATGGGCCAAATGGCCTCCTCTCGTTTGTAAACTATCTTATGTTCTTATGTTCTTAACTCAGGAATATGGAATAACCCTGTTCTTTCTTATCGGAAGAAAGGCTTTATCAAATCAATACTCGAGTACTAACAGAATCAATGGATTAGGAGATTTAATTAATAACAATAAATTATCTTTGCTACGTAATTTAAAAGATAAATATAATATTGATGCCACTGAAACCAGCACATATCCACAAGTTTTTTGATCGCTAAAAAAGCTATATCACTTGCTTTACAACTCTGGAAAAATTTATTGTTAGATATTAAAAATCTAGAAAAAATCCTAAATTGGAGAATTTAAAAAACATATAGTATAAGGCATCAACTTATTTTACTAACACTGACATTTATGAACAACCCATGTTACTATATTTATATTAGCTCTATATTGCTATGAATTATAATGTGTATAAGTAAAGGGTTGACCAACATAAACTGAATTGGATGTAATGCATTCTGCTTAATATAAATGTGTGTGTGTGTGTGTGTGTGTGTGTGTGTGTGTGTGTGTGTGTGTGTGTGTGTGTGTGTGTGTATATATGTATATATATATATATATATATAGTATTGTCTTTGAAATTAATAAAAACATAATTCAGGTACAGGAAAGGGGGAGGGTACGTGACTCTCCAATGCTTTACATCACTGTAGCCTGTTCATCCTGAATGGTGTTGACACTTTTACTTGTCAATGCATGGACTGAAAGAGAGACTGAAAAAAAGAGAATAACTGTGATTGTTTCACTTGATGTCATAACGGATGTTTACAGTGCAAAGGGTGAAAAGATAAGCACGTACACACACTGTGGACATGTTATTTCTGGATCAACTGGATTGCAGTTATAGTGAGTTTCTTTTGCATTCCCATTGCAATGATAAGTGAACTCAAGATCTTATCTTCAAACAAACTGAGACACATCTCTTGAGGTGCTTTATGGGAAATAAATTGCTGTCTACTTAATCTAGCTTATTGGATTATAGTCAAATGCAATTAAAAAAGTGCTGTCACTGCAGTTATCCTGTATACATAGAGTTATCCTGTATATATAGAGTGTGACAGATGGACATAGTGGTCTACATTTTGAATGACCATAGCCCACAAGTGTACATAGGCCTTGCAGCTTCCGACAATTTTAGAGGGCTTAACTAACTCATTAACCAATCCTTATCCAAGACAGCTTACAGGGCCTATGGTGTGTGAACTATTCATCAGCTTCATAGTCACTTACAACAACGTCTCACCCCAAAAACGCAGCACAAGGAGGTTAAGTGACTTGTTCAGGGTCACACAATGAGTCAGTGGCTGAGCTGGGATTTCAACTGGGGACCTCCTGGTTACAAGAAGAAGAAGAAGAAGAAGAAGAAGAAGAAGAGTGTTACTGAACTGTGAAATGTTTAGAATAGCCTACCTTTAAAATATGTAACTTGGCAAAGCTAGAAGTGGTAAATAGCAACGGTTTTCAGGAATACATGAAAATATTATTTTGAGCATTCGATTTTATTTGAAATAAACTGTAAAATAATAACCACATTACAAAATTAAGCCATAGCATAATATTACACATATTAATTTTGTAAATAAAAAAACAAAAAACAAAAAACAAAAAAAAAAACCAGAACTTAGGCTTATTGGCACTGTAGTTTTAAACAACACTGAGACAGTGAATGCTTTCCCCAGATAATAACCATCAACCAATTTTTTTTTTCATCCCCAATATCTTTATAAGAAAAAAACAGCATTGAAATGTTTTGAGAAAAAGTAGAGTTCACCTTGGAGTGTTGCTTAACTCTTGAAACAATGTACTCAGCTGTTCAGACACAAACACAACTGCTTGTGTCAGACAGAAGCACATCCTGCTAGTAAACTGCAGCATACAGGCTTTGACAATGCCAAAGCCTTTATGTACATGTAATTAGAACACTAGATTAAACATTTTCAGATCTTTCCAAAAAAATTACGATGTGTGTCACTGGCAACGCAAAAGCTATGTAAAGATCTATATAGTCAGTCAGATGTTTATGAACATGGAGGGAGGCAGTTTAAACATTGTTCAGTTATAGATGGGGTGGTCTTTTTTATGGTAAAAAATGTGCTTATTTCAATGTCTAAAAATTAAAGCAAACAATCGGATATATCGGAAAACACATCACATTGCAATTGATTGTACCTGTACCAAAATCTCACAGCGTACCACTCTCAATGTAACTGCGTACCATTCTCTAACATTACACGGGTCAAGTTTTGGTATGCCTACTACATTGTGACAACATACCACTTTATAACACTACACTGGCTCAAACTGTTTTGGATTACCAAGAGTCTACTGTATTTATAATAAACACATTGCTTATTTAAAGAAATCAAAACCCATGTATCCTGGTTGAAGCCCAGTTATGACAGTTATGAAACATCAGCTACTTCAGAGTATGTTTGTTCTTTTAAAATGAATCAAAACTACAAACCATATCAGATCTGTAGCAGCTTTCTCTGAAGGTTTTAACTAACCCATTTGTGTGTTAATTCAGTTTCAATGCCAGTAAATATACTAGATGATTGCACTATAAAAACACTGCAAGAATGTGAGTGTGCTAAAGGTGTCATGAAAAGAAGAGTAAAAAAAACTAGAGAATGGACTTTCTGGTAGAGATGCAGAATAAACAACTACCCAGTTAAATAATAAACAGACACGTATATATTTTCTCATTCCAATGTCCAATATTTGTCTGTATAATACACCAATCAAAGTTTCATAAGTACATGATTTATTTTTTATCAAGAGCATAAGCACATTTTCATAGATTTAATTTAAACGAGCAAGTTTTCAAAACAATAAACTGCTCCTTCCTGCAACGAAATTGTTGCTTGCTGCTTCAGTGTCTTCGTATTTGCTTCGTATAGCCCATAGGAGTATAACATGGGAGTTTTTGCCTACAAGTGACGGCCAAAAATGAAATATTTTCCGTGGAAGATGTTTTACCTTTGAAGGAACTGCCTTAGGGTATACTCCAGGTTTTACACATTTAGTCTTAAGTATGTTGTTTAGCACTTTGAGTGTGATACATTATAAAAGAAGCTGTTGTTTTAGAAGGTGCTCACTTTACGAAATGACCTTAAAACTTGCAGACTTGCACGATGGGGCTATGCAGGATTCCATATACACAAGGAAAACATACGAATGTGGCAATAGGTTCATTTTTGCAAATGCCCCGTGTTTTTTTGAGGCCAAAGGAAACGTTTTTACAGCTTTACTACTGTGAGGAATGTAGTAAAGCTACTACAAGGTGTGGTTTCAGATAAAGACGACTGCATTCACTGCTGCTTTGTTTGTGTAACAGGGACCACTGCATTATTTTAAGTCTAAAACAATCTTATTCTGGCGACAACTTTTTTAAAAAATAGAGACCTCAATGTCCACCCTCTGCTTGGTAAAGATAAGCACATGCTCAAGATATATTAATGGGCAGACACATGACTGGCTGGTAGGGTCACTCCGTTCACTGTTTGACATTGAACTCATTTTCTTGTGATTGGTGGAGCGGCGGACAGCGCCTCCGAACACTCCTTTCACCAGAATTCTTTGGCCGCGTCACTGCGAGGGAGGCGTGCTTGGTTATAGGTTTCCGCCTGTATGGCAGGATTGGTGTGTCAGTATGGAAGGCAGTCGCTGGTCTATATAAAAGCCGAAACACTGCTGCATTCCCAGGGTATCACTAGGACTTGTCTACAATATCACTGGAGAATGGCAGCATCTGACAGAATAATGCTGGGGCCGTTGGTGGGAGCCATTGACCAGGGGACAAGCTCTACTAGGTTTTTGGTAAGTCATTCATAGAATTGTATTTCAATGTAACAACTGTACATCGTGATTTATTCCTTATGCCCTTCGATTTAAATGTCCGTCAATTACAAATTCTAGCAAATTACATTTTTGCAGATTATACTGTTATTGGTGTAGTTTATTGTAAGCGCATATTATCACGTCAATGTATGCATTAAGAATTAGTAGCCGTAACGTGCTTACACGTAGTGTGTCTGCTTGATTAATAGTAATTGAACAAGTTGGACTCGTATCTGTGTTTTGTCCCGGTTACGTTTGGTTTGGTGAAGTGAACGGCACCCATCTGGCCTGACATGAGTTGTCGGGTTGCATTCACCGTCTCTACATCTGTAATGTCACAGTTACTACACACGACAAGTCACAAGTAGTTAATATGTTGACAGCCCTGAACTGTCTGTAACAGACTTCACTGTATGTAATTCCACAGAAAGCCCGTAATAATGCAACAGGAGTCTCGTTTCCATCCCTGTTTATTCAGGTGTTCTAAACAACAAATAAAACTCATCATGAAACTACTGTAAACATGTATTGCAGGGTAGGAGTAAATAGTTTAAAAATGCCACAGCTATATTTAAGCAGCCAATTTAGTATTTTTTAATGAGATTTGTTTTTATAGTTAGGTCTATATATTTAATCGGAATGCCAAGGTTGGCTTTTTTTTTTTTTTGTTTGTTGAGAATGAGAATATGTTAGCCTTTGTTCAGCTTCTGATAAGTAGAGGAACACTTCATGTTGTACAGTAGATCTGTTAATTGTATTACTGCTCCTTCTTCATTGGACATTACACCCTCCAACACTGAACACTTACATTTCAGGGTGAAACTAGCAAAGCCCTCTGTGCCCACAGCCAATGGTGGTCTGCTGGCTTGGTTTTATGTGGTCTAAGTGGGGATGTTTTACATTGACCAAGGAAAACCCCTTTAAAGTGGTCCCTTTCTCTTTTTTAGTTTTAATTTCAGTTCATTTACATTCCACAGAACACTCTTTTTGGCTTCCCTTAAGGTCATGTTTGAATGTTCTGGATTCAAGCATGCAAGACATTCCAGGTTTTTTGACCCAAAAATAAAAAATAAAAAAAATTAGCCTGTGTAAATAAAACACAGATTACAATATTAATAGATAACTTACTGAGTTCATAATCGATATATTCAAGTCCAAAGAACCGCACTTGTTGGTCACATGATGTCAAAATTCATCTTTTGTAGAAAACTATTTTAGAAGGATGTCGGGCATTAAAATTACTTGCAAGTTGTATAATTTTCTGTTTTAGTCATCCCACCCTGGTTACTTTTCTCAAGCTTGGAAATTTCATTTCATTATCACGTGACTTCTGCTGTAATAGGGCTATAGCAAACAAATTTCACATATTTCAAAATAGGACCTTTAAGAAGAGTTCCAGTTTTTACATTTTATCATTGTGTTGAAGTGGAACGATGCACATGTGTCTAAGACAGATGTTGTCGTTGCTGCTTATATACTACAGAAAGGTATTTTCACAATCCTAAGAATAGTGTACAGTTTGTCAGGAAGAAGTCACAATTTCTGATGGGGGGGGGGGGGGGGGGGGGGACTACTTAACACTATAGTTCTGTATAGTATGGTGCTTCTCATTTTAAAAGAATGAATAGGTTATTTTGGTGATAATGATACAATATATTAGCGGAGGTGAGTGTGTGTTAGTATGCCACACTATCATTTTCAGTTATTTGATTAACATTTACATCAATATTTATTAAAGTAGGTTGTCAGTATTTGGCCTTTATCTGCAATTCTCTAGTGATCAAATGTAAAGATACCAAAATGGACCTTTCAACAAAAGTGTATCATTAAACAGTGATCAAACAGGTGTGAGTTGGTGGGTAGTTTTTTTTTATTTTTTTATTTATTTTTTTTAAATGTTAGGGGCATGCTTCAAATTCTGAATTTGCTAAGTTGCCGATCTTGGGGTCATAAACTTATACACAGAAAACAGTACCTTTTGAGATGTTTATTTTTTTTAGAAGAGGTCATGTGTACAAATAAGTTGTTTCGGGTCACTGTGACCCGTGGCATTTATCTTTGTAGATTTGTGTGCAGGAATAAAACAAACTTCTTTTAATTTGTTATTTTATTATTGTTATGTTTGTATTACTATGTCTAAAAATGGCTGCACCTGTCTTGAGTATCCCTTGGAGCACGGTCAAGACGATTTTTAAGAAGTGGAAGGTGTATGGCACCACCAAGACCCTGCCTAGATCAGGCCGTCCCTCCAAACTGGATGACCGAGCAAGAAGGAGATTGATTGGAGAGGCTACCAAGAGGCCAATGACAACTTTGCAAGAGCTACAGGCTTTTATGGCCAAGACTTGCCAAAGTGTGCATGTAACAACAATATCCCAAGCATTCCACAAATCTGGCCTGTATGGTAGGGTGGCAAGAAGGAAGCCATTACTCAAGAAAGCCCATCTTGAATCCTATTTGAAGTATGCAAAAAACACTCTGGAGATTTTGTAGCCATGTGACAAGTTTGGTGGTCTGACAAAACTAAAATGGAACTTTTTGGCCTAAATGCAAAGCGTTGTGTTTGGCGCGAACCCAACACAGAACACCATCCCTACAGTGAAGCATGGAGGTGGCAGTATTATGTTATGGGGATGTTTCTCATTGGCAAGGACTGGAGCACTTGTCAGGATAGAAGGGAAAATGAATGGAGCAAAGCACAGAGAAGTCCTTGAGGAAAACCTGCTGCCCTCTGCAAGAAAGCTAAAACTGGGATGGAAGTTCACCTTTCCGCATGACAACGCCCCAAAGCACACCGCTAAAGCTACGCTGAAGTGCCTAAGGAATAAAGCTACATTGGAGTGCCTAAGGAACAAAAAGGTAAATGTCCTTGAGTGGCCCACTCAGAGCCCCGACCTAAATCCAATTGAAAGTTTGTGGCATGACTTGAAGATTGCTGTCCATCAACACTCCCCAAGGAACTTGACAGAGCTTGAACAGTTTTGTAAAGAAGAATGGTCAAATATTGCCAAACCCAGACTCACAGCTGTAATTGCTGCCAAAGGTGCTTCCATCAAGTATTAACTTGGGAGTGGAGACTTATGCAATTATGGTCTTTCAGTTTTGTATTGAATATATAGTTTTTCTCAATAAAAACTTTTTTCCCCTTAACATTGTGGAGTATGGTTTGTAGATAAGTGGGGGGGGAAAATCATCATGTAAATGCATGAAACTCTGAGGCACTGACACAACAAAATGTGAAAAGTTCAAGGTGGTGTAGACTTTCTATAGACAGTGTGTCTGTATATCTCTCTATCTTTCTATCTGACATCTTTGAGAAGGTACATCGATAAAGTAGGTAACTGATGTAACTATTTGGCTACTAATTTGCCATTGGAGTTCAATTGTCTTCTGTGCCTGGAGTGTATGTGTACAGAAAACATAATTTGGCAGATTTAAATTGTAAAAGGAATTGAACATCATGTTGGTGAACTATAGCTCAAATGTTCAAATAAATGGCAAGACTGTTCAAATTACATGACTCGTGCATTGATACAATAAATTGCAACATAAAATCTAACTTATAATAATTAACCTTGGGGACATGGGCACTTTGGGTTCAATAGGGGTGGATGGAAAAAACAAACCACTTCCCTCCAGATACTAGTACAGTTGTCTTAACTTGAACCTCTCTTTTTACTTTAAGGTTTTTAATGCAAAAACAGCAGAATTATTGAGTCACCATCAAGTGGAGATCAAACAGAAATTTCCCAAAGAAGGGTAAGTCAAGCAGGCAAATGTTTTGGGTAATGCCTTCTAGTGACCGTGGGTTCATGTTTCTCCTCACTATCTTTCCAAGTTTCAATAGTTGCATGTTTTCTGAAGGCACTCCCTTGAAAGATGATTTTTACTCCCTGATATGCAAGGAACTGTTTGACTGGACCCTTTGTTGCCTAGTTGGGTTAAACCAGCAATAAAGGGTATAAGGCTAAAAAAAAACCCGGATCTTTAGAAGGCAAAGCATAAAAACGAAGGTTTGGTTTGTGTGTGCGTAACTGATCTGAGTTCCATTAATTGTTCAGGTGGGTGGAGCAGGACCCCAAGCAGATCTTGCAATCTGTCTATGAGTGCATGGAAAGGACGTGTGAGAAACTCACCCAGCTTGGTATTGACATATCCAACATCAAAGGTATTTCAAGTTTAAATAGCTTCATATTATAGTCTCTTATTGTACTGGTTCTTGTTTTGTAATTTTAAAGAAAATACTTGCCCACATTCCTTGTACATAAACAAGTTTTAGGGGGAGACAAGTAATCACTGTATTTCTTATTTCAAGCAATTGGAGTCAGCAATCAAAGAGAAACAACAGTTGTGTGGGACAAGATAACTGGAGAACCTCTCTATAATGCTATTGGTAAGTAGCTTCTATTTATTTTAAACATGTAATGGCAGTTTTTGAAGAAAGAATACCTGATGTAGTAGTATACTTGCATTGAACAGTCAAATGTGTGTTGCTTTTAATATCAATGTAATTACCTATAAACCAACACATGTTTTCTTTCAATACTGCACACCTGTATAGTCTACAGTAGGAAAGATAACTCCATTCTAAGGTATACCAGTTAACAAATCTTGTTTGCTTAAACTTAATTATCCAATCTTCCTTCTTCCAAAACCACTTTTGGATGTGGGTTAATAAGTGTGTAATGTATCTCTTAGTAATGCTTACTTCATACAAATGTAAGTGCACTGTAATACTTGTATGTCAACCTTATTAATTAATTTTAAATACATTGTGTGTAATGTGCACATGAATTATGAAACAGTGGTTGTTTTAATAACAAAATGGCATGATTTAATGTCTGACAAAGTTATTTGGAACATTATTCAGAAATGGTCTAATACAGTATATTGTACAAACCCTTAATTGAAGATATACACTTGGACCGTTGCAATGAAAGATAAAAGGTTCATGTAAATCTGTTGTAGAATCCCACTATTGCTCTACTAGCACTTCAGTGAGAAGAAATCATTAACTTTTTGTTATTTTATTGCATTGATTGACCATCACAGTTTAACAGTACTATCTGGATGCAGATAAAATTAGGTAAATTACACAAGTGTTTCAGCTATTTGTTGCCTTTTGTCTTTTCCTATAGGTTACGATTGAGGGGTAGATGAACTAAAGTGTTGTGTCTGTCGCAATCGTTGCAAACCAGTTGGAAGTGTAGAATGAAATGTACTAAACAAATGCAACGCTGTTAGCATCATTTTAACAAATGCTTAGTAGCCGCAGTTTAGCCTTAAGTGAAATGTAATTCTGGGCATTCCTACAGAAATTCACAAAAAAAAAAGGGTGGACATGAGTGATCAAAAATATTGTAATGAGATGTACTAAAGCTGTTGGCATTTCCCAGTCCGCTTTTTCTCGTGTGTTGCCAGTTGATAGTTGTATTTGAGATGAAAACCCAAGTACCTGATTTTCACTAAGGTCAGGATGTACTTATAAGCCTTGAAAACAAATTTCTATGACATTTCTGGTTTCCACAGCGTGTTGGGAGCAATAGACTGCACACATGTGCCACTAACCCCTCCAGCTCATTCTGAGCATCTGCATAGGACCATTATCTATTGTGTGTTACTTGTCTATGCTGCTAAGTAGACCAAGTTAAAAATAATAATAAAATAAACCCTAAAATCTTTTATTCGTATTTGTACGCCAATGTGTGCGGTGCAGCAGCAGCATGATTTATTTTGTGTTACCAGTAGGCTAAAGTAAAAAGAAAGTGTGCTAGGCATTCATTTGTATATCAATCTGATATACTCAAATAGTAATGACTAACAAGTAAGGGCTATTCAAACAATAGCCATGTATCCTTAAAATCAGTTAAATGTAGATTTGGTGTGTGGAGCTAGCCAGCGTATCCATAAAGAAAATAAAATAAACCTAATTTAGTCTATTTGTAAAAAGCTCCATAAAATATCTTCAATAGTGTTTTTACTTGTCATTCAAGAGTGGCTTTCTGGCTACAGTGCATCTTTTAAATCATCCACAGGTGTACTGTTCTTTGTGGTCTATATAATTTCCACTGCCTGACACTCCTGGATATGGCTGCCCAAGGCAACAAAACAGGGTGTTTCCACGGCTCGCCCAAGAGGATGAGCACAGCTATCTGGTCAGGTTTTCCATCTCATTCTGGATGTAGCCAAACTACCTACCAAGGAGGTGCGTCATCATCGACCAGGAAATTTCTACCATTGTGGCTGATTTTTGTTCATATAAGTATAGCAAGCATATACCACTTTCATGATTTGTCTTTTTAAGCTTTATTGTATTCACTAAAAGCAGAGAACTGTTAAATTGAACCGTGTTCGTCCTGCTTCAGCACACAAGACAAAAGTCTAATTTCGCTTTTTTTTTTTTTCCCTAAATTCATGATAAACTCAATGACAAAACCTGGCTATTTGGCTGTGCTCTCCTGAACCAGGTAACCATTGTATTGGTAATGAGCCTAAGGTTAAATGCATTTGTTTCCCGGCGGTTTCTTTTAAAACACAATACAATCCCCCAGTGACCTTTTGACGCACCGCAATTTCGGCGGCTAGCCATGGGCTGTAGCGCCAAGCAGTGGAAACAAGGCAATACACTTCCCATAGATGCATTAACATCCGTTAATACTCACAGGACAAGTCACCATTTGACACAACAAAATCTCTAAGGCAGCGGTGCAAGTTGTTGAAGCGCTGGCCATTGGCATGATTGAGAAGTCTTTGTACATATTCCAAATAAAGAAATAAAAAATTTGATTTGTGTAAAATTAAAATAGCTAGTACATTTAATTACCAAAAGTAACACAGTTGCAACAAAGTATTCAACAATTTCTAAGAGGACTTTCAAATTGCTGTTTGTGATGCGGCAATCTTTTCTGACCTAAAATAACATTTTTAAAAAATTGTTCAAGTTGACTAAACTATTTGGGGAAAAAAAGGAGGTCCTTTTAGTATTTAGAGCCTTGAATCCATGCTTTCCATTTTCCAAGAAAGCATTCTGAATGATCTCTAATCAGTTATGAGCCATACATCTGTGCTTCCTGGTGTCAATGTACCTTTTTCTTGCTAGTTCAGTTTGTTGCTAATGGAACATGTGTATGCTAAAAGGATTTTCATGAGGTAGAATACAAAGAATCATTCAAGTACCCTTGCCCAATTAAAATGTTAAATATTGTATTGCGAGATGTAAACTAAACCCCAGAGATTCCTGAAGGTAATGGTTTTATTTTGTTCACCCTGGAGTCGACCGTTCCTTACAATATATAACCCTAGGCATGTGTTTCAGTGACGGGGGAAACCTTAACCTTTCTTTACGCATGGTTTAGTCATTGCTGTCTAGATGAACCTTTCTGTGATCAAATGTCAAACGACCAACAAGCAGGAACTATTGAAACAATAGCAAAGCTGTTGTCTTTTAAATTCTGTACAGTTGGCAGTTTAATCATTATGAAGAAAAAAATCAACCCACTTGGACTAGAGGTGCTTGCACATCTTTGTTTTGTGAGGAAGCTGTGTTCGTAAACCAAAGAGCAATGTCCAAATACTGGGTTTGAGCACAACATGCTCATAATTCAGGTTAGGGTTTGGCCAGTCTTCTTGTTTACTCTTAAGTTAATAATGCCTAATGTGTAGACCAAGACCTGATCAACGTGTACCAGCTTCTGTATGCTAATGTTAAACAAGCAAGCATGACTGAGATGGTGAACTGGTTTGGGGAAAAAATAATGGCCCATGGTGAGACCTTACATATATTTAAACAACAAATTCCAAAAGTTAGGTGAAGCCTCCTGTGACAGGCTGACAAGTGGATAGAGGACCAGAGACAGACTGCAGTTCAAAAAAATAATACTTTTATTATAAGTAAACACAAAATAAAAGGGCACAAGGGCCAAAACAAAAGGATTTAAACACAAATAACAAAACACAAAGCAAAACTTACAAAAATGAAGGTTTCCAGGCTTGGCGATGTCTTCACTGGAACAGAATTAAAAAACCACAAAACAGCAAGCCAAAACCAGCAAACACAACCACTTGCTTGCTTTGTCAGGTGGCTGGGTGCTGAATGATCGTTAATTACTCCATTCAAACCCAGCCACCTGAACACAATAAACCCAGGCAGGTAGGGGAATCCCTGCCAATCTATACAGGGCAGAGCCCTGCTCTGCCACACCTCCTTTTATCTATAGGCCCATTTAAAAATAAATAACATATAACATTTTCCATCACTTCATACATTTTAATGAATGATTACATTGATACAATCCATTGTGAATTCATACGGTACTGTTATTTTTTCTTTATTTTTTAAACTAACAATTATCTGATCCATTTATATAAAAATGTGTTTATTTAAAATGAGGTTGGTTTGTTTCCTTTCAGTTTGGCTGGACCTGAGAACTCAATCCACAGTAGAGCGGCTAATAAACAGAACACCAGGGAAAAACAAGAACCACCTGAAAGTGAGTGACCCTGTCATTGCAGTGTATGAATACACAGGAACTGTAGATCATTCTCATAGCACTTGATCCAGGATTTTGGTGTTATAACCTCAACAAGAGGTTATAATGGTTTTTACTTTAACACTAGAGGACTATACAGTGCTCCCTCTATTTTATTCTGTTTTCTGATTTACACAATATAAAAAAAACACATGTAATATTAAAGTGCCCTTATACAATATAATATAGCACTTCATTGTCAAAACAGATCAAACCTGAATTATCAAACAGTGAAATATCAATAGACTACAAACAAGTACTGTGTGTTTCAATCCTTTTAATAACTATTCATATTAAAATACATATAGTACCACATTTCAGCATCTATTGTAGTGATATGTAACCTAATTGTTAACTGTTACTGGATCCGGAGTCGCGTACACAATCTATTCACACCCAGCACCTAATTTGCACATTAGTATTTTGATGCATGCATACTGCTGTTTTGTCTGTGCGTTTCACCCCATCTTACTCTCACCCCCTCTATTAATAGCACAAGACCGGCCTCCCCATCAGTACCTACTTCAGTGCTGTGAAGCTTCGATGGCTCATGGACAATGTGGATGGAGTCAGGAGTGCAGTTCACAGCGGTCGTGCTATGTTTGGTACCATTGACTCCTGGCTTATTTGGGTAAGAACGTTTAGTATCTCTAAGAGTTTACATCTATCTGACTTAAAACAGTAAATCATAAAATCTGAATTTCCTGCTGCCTTTATGTACTGTATAAAGTTTCCTAAGCTTAAATTTGCTAGTAAAAAGAGGCTGTAAATGTTGCACTGCCTTGCACACGCGCAATTGTTTGAACAAAATATTCTTGATTTTATTGCCTTCTGTAACTAAACTGGTATAAAGAAACATTGAGTTTGTGGCTGTCCCAGCCCATATTGCCTCCAAGATGAGGTTAGACTGAGATTAATGCCGAGGGAGGACACAGTAAAGCAAATAGTGGTGTATTTAAAAAAAAAAAAAAAAAAAAGTTAATAAATTCGGGATTGTTAAATATGTTGCAGTGTTCATGGGCAATTTTTTTTCTCTGGTCCTGATCATACCATTTCTGTAATGCCATCAGAGCTTAACAGGTGCCAAGAATGGTGGCGTTCACTGCACAGACGTGACCAATGCAAGCAGGACGATGCTGTTCAATGTTCACACGTTAGACTGGGATCCTGAACTTTGTCAGTAAGTGCTTGACACAAATTCCTTAATGTATTATATCAATATAAGGTCATGTACATTTCCTTTCATTGTATCTTAAACCTATTTAATGCTACAATTTAATATGTATGTAAAGCTATTTTGCAGTTGATTGTGCTTTTTTAAACAAGCTGTTATTTAATCCTAAATTTGAAAAAGATACTCTGATATATTTTAGTATTGAAAAGTACATTTTCCTAATGGATTATGCGCTCTAGATCACATTGTGTTAACGTTTCATCTGCAGGACCAGTATCTGAGCTCACTAAAAACATCACTTTGCACTCTGCTGCCTGTATTTTTTCCAGTACATCAGACTTGTTTACCCATATTATTCAATGTTTCTCCTACTCCTCTCAGATGTCCTATTCTGTTTATAAAATGTCATTTTATTGCACCCCTCCAGAATTAAAAAAAACAAAACTTTTTTTTTTTTTTTCCCCAAAATAGATTTTTTGACATTCCAGTGGAAATTCTTCCAAAAGTGAGAAGTTCCTCTGAAATATATGGCCTAATCGTAAGTTTTTTTTTGTGTGTGTGTGTCCCACAATTGTATATTTTACATGGAATTAATGTATATTCTTTTTGTAAAGGGAGTTTAAACATACTGAATTGCTTCCCATTTCCATCCAGTTACAGTGTGTAAAGGATTTTGTTACCTTAAAATGGCATCCCATTGCAAGCCTCCAATAACTTGCAGTGTCAGTTTTAAACATTATTATGCGCTCACCCACTTCAGTGTTCCTTGGGTTAGATTTAATCTATCCACAGTATGTTATTTTTGTAATAAGCATTATAGCATCAACTCATTTTATCTGCTCTTGGAAAGGGACATTGACCCTAAAAGCACTACTTATCTTATGCCGTCAAAATGCAAATAAGTTTTGTAAATTAGTGTTCTAGATAAAGTAGTTCACTGGTAATAAGTAAGCTTCTGAAGTGTCTCTCTCTCGCTCTCCTCTCTCTCTTTATTATAAACTAGTGATCAAGATTAACAATTGAGTTTCTGGACCTTGTACATTAATTCACAATTGACAACATTGCTTTCTTTACATTTCATAATTTGACAGATTGGGTGCGCTTGGTTATGGAAGTACTGTATGTACTATTTTACTGTTTGAGGGGTTATATGTTTGCCTGGACATTTTGCTTTCAGTCCAGAAGTTTGTGCCAGCAGTCCTTTTTTTAAAACTTACTTTTTTTATTTTTATTATTTCTGCTGACTCATAGAAAATATGTTCTAGTATGGTGAGTAATGTTTTTTTAATTTTATTCAGGCTGTTCCACTTGTGATTTGCCCTCACCTGTGACAAAACAGTAAACAGAGCATTTCCAATTGTCTACAATTGTCCGCTTGTTAATACTTATTGTGTTGAGAGATTTAATCGATTTTACAAGATTATTAATAAAGAATGTTTAAAGGACTTTGTTTTGATTATTTTTATGTAATCCAGTACCATCCTCAAGAGAAAGTCACGTAGTTTTCAATTAAATATTTCATATTTTACTTAATACTATGTGTGTGTGTGTGTATAATATATAGTGGTGCAACCAGGGAGCTCAGGAGGCTCGACCGACCGCCGCCCCCCCCCCAGCCATAGACGCAATTACAGTTGTTTGGTTTGGTTTATATTACCGACTACAAATTCATGTTAGTCGTATACATGTACTGTGTGGAAGCACTGACTGCGGCAAACATTGCTTCCCTTCCACCCAATGAAACCATTTACAAAACTACACTGAACAAAAATAAACGCAACATTTAAAGTGTTGGTCCTATGTTTCATGAGCTGAAATAAAAGATCCCAGAAATTTTCCAGATGCACAAAAAGCTTATTTCTCTCAAATTTTGTGCACAAATTTGTTTACATCCCTGTTAGTGAGCACTTCTCCTTTGCCAAAATAATCCATCCACCTGACAGGTGTGGCATATCAAGATTAAACAGCATGATCATTACACAGGTGCACCTTGTGCTGGGGACAATAAAAGGCCAGTCTAAAATGTGCAGTTTTGTCACACAACACAATGCCACAGATGTCTCAAGTTTTGAGGGAGCGTGCAATTGGCATACTGACAGCAGGAATGTCCACCAGAGCTGTTGCCAGAGAATTCAATGTTCATTTATCTACCATAAGCCACCTCCAACTTCGTTTTAGAGAATTTGGCAGTATGTCCAACTGGTCTCTCAACTGCAGACCACAAGTAACTACGCCAGCCCAGGACCTCCACATCCGGCTTCTTCACCTGTGGGATCGTCCGAGACCAGCCACTCGGACAGCTGATGAAACTGTGGGTTTGCACAACCAAAGAATTTCTGCAGAAACCATCTCAGGGAAGCTCATCTGTGTGCTCTTCGTCCTCACCAAGGTCTTGACCTGACTGCACTTCGGCGTCGTAACCGACTTCAGTGGGCAAATGCTCACCTTCGATGGCCGCCGGCACGCTGGAGAAATGTGCTCTTCACGGATGAATCCTGGTTTCAACGGTACCGGGCAGGTGGCAGAGAGCGTGTGTGGTGTCGTGTGGGAGAGCAGTTTGCTGATGTCAACATTGTGAACAGAGTACCCCATGGTGGCAGTGGGGCTATGGTATGGGCAGGCATAAGCTACGGACAACGAACACAATTGCATTTTATTGATGGCATTTTGAATGCACAGAGATACCGTGACGAGATCCTGAGGCCCATTGTCGTGCCATTCATCCGCCGCCATCACCTCATGTTTCAGCATGATAATGCACGGCCCCATGTCACAAGGATCAGTACACAATTCCTGGAAGCTGAAAATGTCCCATTTCTTCCATGGCCTGCATACTCACCAGACATGTCACCCATTGAGCATGTTTGGGATGCTCTGTATCGACGTGTATGACCGCGTGTTCCAGTTTCCGCCAATATCCAGCAACTTCGCACAGCCATTGAAGAGGAGTGGGACAACATTCCACAGGCCACAATCAACAGCCTGAACTATGCGAAGGAGATGTGTCGCGCTGCATGAGGCAAATGGTGGTCACACCAGATACTGACTGGTTTTCGGATCCACGCCCTTACCATTTTTTATTTTAAGATATGATGGAATACAGATATGCATCTCTTGGTCACAGTTATGTGAAATCCATAGATTAGGGCCTAATGAATTTATTTCAATTGACTGATTTCCTTGAATGAACTGTAACTCAGTAAAATCTTTGAAATTGTGTTTATTTTTGTTCAGTATATGTATGTAGGCGATACCTAACGTTTTCCAATTTAGAAAAATACATGGTTCCCTTCTAGTTGAAATGAAGTGACAAAATAAAACCGCACTAATGTAATTAGCCTTATTAGAAGGTTACACATTTGATTTGGTGGTTAAATTTTCTTTCGAGTTCAACACTGGTTACTGCTGAGTACATTATTGCTGCATTAAAAAAGTGTCTTGGAAGAAAAGTTAAGCTATTGATCTTGTCAAAACTGGGGCTAAACTGGATGTTGTGATTTAAAAGTTGGCAAATGCAAATCAATTGAGAGGATGGATAAAAGCATTTTGTCTCAATATTAGTGCAAACAGGAAAAAACTAACTGAAATTACCCCGTTGTACACTGCCTGACTAACAAGTAAGTCATAGGTTTTATTTATTATAATAGGCAGTGCTTAATTTGTAAAGAAAGAGGTGCTGGGGACAAAATAATACCGTCCTTTAACTTAGAACCACACATTAAAAATCATAACACGTTTATTTGAAAGAGTGTCGTATGTACTGGTGTTAGATGTTTACATTCACGTATTCTGCATACTATACAAAGTAGCAGTAGACTCCTAGTGCAGAAAAATTAATTGAAGGCAACTGCAGGACAAATAATAACTAAATATAACCCTGTGCATTTAAATGGTTTAAAAAAAAAATAAAAAAAAATTAAAAGGCATTCAGAGGACTCCAGAAGGACAACATTGATTTTTAAAAAAAAAAAAAAAAAAAAAAAAAAAAAAAATGGTCTGCACTCTTATCAGCGAGCGTATGCAACAAGCCGCTGGTAGATTACAAAAACAATTAAACTGAGGCTAGGCAGTTATCTTAGTATGTTTTATATTCTGTAGTATGTTTTTATTCTCTTAATTAAATTATATATTATGATATACTATATTAGCCTCCTATTTCTGTATGTTTCATGGTGTATTGCTGCCCTGTTTACAAATATTCTAGAGGCTTTGATAAAGCGAGTTTGATTGTGTAGTATTTTTTGTTTTTCTTCTGTGGGTCTCGCGATATTGTGGTTTTATACACACACTTGCATATATCGCGTGATATATGCAAGTGTGTGGTGTATTTTCTGGACATCTGCATGTGATTGACAAAATGATTGTGGATACAGGTTTTGTGTTCCAATAATTGGAAATGTGCTGCAACTGTTTTCTCATTGTCTGCATGTTTCATGCCAAGAGACCCTCAATATAAAAGGCAGGAGCTTCTGCCAGGGTGAGCACGTTTAGTTGTAACCTTTCCTCCATATATAAAATAGATAATGCACTTTGACTCTGAAGCACAACGGGGTTAGAGGTTGCAGGTCTTGCTTTGTGCTTGCATAACACATTTTTATGTTTGCAGCCTCTTGCACTTTGTACAGCAGCTGCTAAAGGTTTGAAGTATGGCCAGACAGTCTAAAATGAAAGGTTTCCAATTGATTTTAATCTTGAGTTTGTAGTAGAACAATAACCAAAGATGTTGTTCTTGGTGCCTAATCGCTGTCTATGCTTTAGTCAGATTTACTCCAGTGGTCATAATACAATCAAAGGATTCAGTACAAGGAAGCAGATATCCTGAAAAATACTTGACAAGAACAAAAGAATCTTCAGAACAAGTAGCTGCTGATGCTAATGTGGTGGTGGTTTTTTTTTTTTTTTTTTTTTTTTTTTTTCCCCAAAGCAACTTTTTCATAGTGCTTCAAAATGAACATTTCTGAAGCTTTCTGTACTGACACTGCACATTAGGTGGTTACAGATGCACTGTATCACAGCACCCCTGTCAGCCATTTCAGATCAGCTCCTTAAACTTTATTGTGGGCACTTTGGTGTGCTTATTGGCTTCTATTAAAGGTGCTCTAAAATGGGGGGAAAATCCATACATTTAGGACACATTTCCATATCTATGGATTTCTTTGAAATATGTCCCTTGTGTAGCTTAAATGTGCTTTTCAATGTGTGCGCATACCAGTTGAAACAACCTGAAAATTGTCTTCATTATTTCATTTAGTTAGGAACATTTTAAAAACTTTACTGTAACTACTGATCTGAACCTGATTGCTTTGATACATAGTGTAGTGGCATATGTAATGTGTAAGAAGTTACACACTAGGGTTTTGTTTTTTTAAATTTGGAATAGTTTAATATTGTGCTTGATTGCATAGAAAGTGTAAACTAGAAGTGTGCATCCTTAAGTATTGATAATATTTAGCAATAGAGTGATCTCTACCTATGATTTATTTATTTATTTTTTAAATGTAGTGTATTGGAAACGTATTGCTTCTGGCATCCATGCTTATATATAGATCATGTATTTTGATTTGTTTTTTTACAGAAATCTGGTTCTCTCACTGGCGTTCCTATTTCTGGGGTAAGCACAGATTACTCACCACAGCGTGTAACAATAATGCACCTAGATGTTTAACAATACGTAGACACAACATAAATAAATTAGGATTTCAATTTAAAAATACTAGCGGCTAGTTTCAGACCATTAGTATTAATCTTGGACTGCTTTTGCCAAGGTAACATTATCTATTCCAAGATTAGTACTAATCTGGGTTTGCGAAACCAGCCATAGACGTTGAGTACATTAATTTAAGTTTGAATTCATTTTAAACAGAATTATGGACTACTGTTATCATCCACAGGAAATAGGGATGTGGAGCCACCAATATATAAATACCTACTGTATTTATCTTCAGTACTGTCCTGCTGAAATTGATGGAACTTTTCCAATTATACTGACTTGTTTTCATCGTACTCCTGCAAATTTATAAAATTGGCATAAGGTGTTTGTTACTCTCTTGCAATAGTCTTAATATTAGAGGTGTACTCTTGTATTGCAGTGTTTGGGTGACCAGTCTGCAGCTTTAGTTGGGCAGATGTGCTTTAAAGATGGACAAGCAAAAAATACGTAAGTTTAATTGCTTCTAATTTACAACTTGGACATGACTTGCCTGTTTCCCATTTCCTGCTTTCCTCTCGTATGCCTTTCTCAAGTAGACCAATCCAGTTCTCTCTGGGAACCAATTATTGTTCCAATGACATTCACTGTTAACCTATTCCACATGTGTATTACATTTTGTGTAGTAGGTTTTTCAGGGTTAAGTTTATTTCATGCAGAAAATATGATTTTTTTTCTGGTCAATTTTCAGTGTGACATAAACCTCCCCAGGTTTCTTTCCATGTCATCATATGCCAAAGTATTCTTTTGTGGCATATCCATATATTTGACACATCTGAGTATATATTGAAAATCAAAATGCATGTGCTATGCAGCATTTAGTGTAAAAGCCTAGAGAATCTGGTTAGGGATGCTTTTAAAGTCTCATTTCTTTGCCAGTGTGAACTTATCTTCCCTAACCTCTCCTCATATTTTAGGTCCTTGAGACCAAGTTTCATGTTGATTGCCATGGGCTGTACCCTCCCAAGGGCATATATATCCTTCCAATGTTACAGTGACCCAATCTGCCCACAATACACTAGGTGAGGCCTGCAGCCATGCATTAGGATGATGGTTTAATGCTTTTCCCATATCCCTTTCCTGATCAGTACACTGTGTATATAACTGTTCCATTAAACAGTCTGTCGTGGCTTTTTGCAACCAGTTTTAGAAACTTACATTTGTATGCACTAAACTACATTTTGTCATTTACTAATCCAGTGGCCTAGAAGGACATGGATCATTTGAATCGGACTGCACATTCATTTGCTATACCTCCAAATTTAGTATTACATATGTGAACTTCTCATTTTCAAAACCATTGTCCACATTAAAATGATTATAAAGTCAGTATCTCACACCACGGCTTCTGACTAAAATATGAATCTGGCAAGAGGTGGTGTTCATCCTTGTGCAAATATAATACAAGTGGTATCCATGTACACCCATTAATGCTATGCTGTAGTAGTAGTAGTAGTCCCATCTTGTTTCCATGATTTGGTGCTACCACCAGCGAAGACTCTGTTCTGCTGTGAATGCTTTAGCCCCAACAGCAGAGCAAAGCTGTCTAGTGACTGTCAAAATAGTGAATGCATCTTGTTGCTCCACAATTACAAAAAATTGTGTGTCTAGCTATGACTATACTACCTTAGCGCCCCCCCCCAACACAAAGGGTAATGTCACAAAAGTGATGATTTTTAAGTTTCCCCTGCTGTTTGTTAGTTTCAGAGTGATAAAACATAGATGGCCAGATCTTCCATATGAACATGAGATGCCCTTGGTGGTATTCACATGTTAATGTGGTGTGTGTGTCTGTGCAGATACCGTATTACTTTGAATTAACGCTGCAGTGTTTATGTAATTGCTATAAACAGCTGCAGTGCTTATTCAAGCGTGGTGGTATTTTTCAAGTAATACAGTATACATGCATGTGTGTTATTTGTTGCAGGTATGGAACTGGTTGCTTTTTGCTTTATAATACTGGCCAGAAGGTAAGCATATGGACAAATACTGCATTATTTATTTTTTACATAAAAATTATGTTGCATTTTGTCAAACTGAGATTGTAGAAGATGTTGGCGTGTGTTATGTTTCTTAAGCACTCTAATACTAAGCTCAAGCACTGTAGTGCCCATGAAACCCTCTTCACCTTGTTGGAATGCATCACTTTGTCATTTAGTGCATCTTTCAATGAAAACCAATTCTTCATCTTTTTATTCTTTTAGCCTGTGATGTCTGAGCATGGACTTCTGACAACTGTTGCATACAAGCTTGGGAGAGACAAGCCTGCCTGTTATGCATTAGAGGTAAGTCTTTAATTCCTTTCTTTGTGTTCTCCATTACAGCTGCATGAACCAGTTACACAGATGAGGGTCTTTGGTGTTTATTAGACTCTTATTTCTTACTCTTAGACACATATTTTTTTATGCCTGTTCAGATGATAGAAAGGGAACAGTAAACCAATGCTTCACTTTTTTAATTCATTTATTATAATTTATAATTAATTTATAATTAATATTGAATGAATCCTGTTTTCCTAGGGATCTGTGGCTATAGCAGGAGCTGTGATACGCTGGCTGAAAGATAATCTGGGAATTATACAGTCTCCAGAAGAAGTTGGTGAGTGTTCAAATTCCCCCACGGAAATACATATCACTATGTAGGAGGGGCCCGCACATACGATGTTACATTTTTAGCTCAGTGGTGTTGACATTTGATACCAGAATCTACTATTTTTTTTCATGCTTTTTTTGTGATTTATTGAGCTAAATGATATGACAGAGCAGAAAATGCAGAAGCCTCCAAAAAACTTGATCTGTGGCTATTTCTTTCTTTTTGCACAATTATATATGTCTCCATTTGCTTTTTTTTTTTTTTTTTTAACGTTCCAGAAAAACTAGCTGCTTCTGTGGGCACTTCCTATGGCTGCTATTTTGTCCCTGCATTCTCTGGTCTATATGCACCATACTGGGAACCTAGCGCTAGAGGGTAAGTCAGTGAGTTTTGACCTTTCCTATATCGAGATGATCAATTTGCATGTCTTTGTCATTGTGCATGGAGGGCTGGTATTGTACATATTTAAAGAGGTGTCAAAAGACAATTGGCATACAAAGATGCTAGTTTGAGTCCCTCTGCGTCATCTTGCTGCTGGTCTGCTATAACGTCATTGCAGCCACTGTGCTAGGGCTACTTGTGTTGGATCAGTAGCTGACAGTGCAGGCTTGATGAAACCCTACCGAATCTATAAGACATCTCTGACAGGGCCTGCTTTGGCATCTGGGAAACACATTATGGCATGCTGGCCAAGCAGTGTAGTTGGTGCAGGTGCTGCTGTGGTGTGGAACTATCAGTACTAGATAACCAGTGCCACCATGTGGCCTGACAATGTATTGGTGTCACTGATGCCAGAAGGGAAATGCTTTATACTGAACATCTTGGCAGCTAGCACCACCTGTGTGCAATATGGTTGATCATATGCTTTGCACCTGCTGGCTCCATTTAATCAATGCAAAGTGTAGAAAACAATAGCTGCCATTGGTTATAACTTGACACCCATATTTGTAGGAATTACCATTTTTTTGTATCTTTTTGTCCTTAACAACATACATGCATTTGCAGATGAAGTAGTTTGTTTAGCAATTACCTAACTGTCTGCATTCACTTCATGGCTTAGTGTATTAATGGGGTGGGTTTTTTTTTTTTCTTTTTTTTATTTCCCCTGACAGGATCATCTGTGGCCTTACTCAGTTTACTAATAGAAGTCACATTGCATTTGCTGCTTTAGAGGCAGTCTGCTTTCAGACACGAGAGGTGAGGACTGTTTGTGCATTTTTTTAAATTACTGAAATAATATTGGTATAAAGTTATCTGGGTTGGTGCTTTTTAGGGAAAAGCGGTATTAGAATTTACCAGTTATAAATTTATGGTTTTAAATAAGTGTTTACTTAGATTCCGTTGACACTGTCTCCAGTTTGGTCCACAATCGTTTTCTATAACAAGGAAGGGAATTTTTTTCCTCTTGAAAATAGCTCCTAATATTGACCTTAAATTCACTTTTGGTCTTGCATTTTGAAGAGGGTAACGTACGATGTGCTGCTGGTCTTGCAGTTTGAAGAGGGTAACGTACGATGTGCTGCTGGTCTTGCATTTTGACGAGGGTAACGTGTGATGTGCTTTTGTAGATTTTGGATGCTATGAACAAGGACAGCGGGATTCCTCTAAAGCAACTGCAGGTAGACGGAGGAATGACAAACAATAAGCTACTGATGCAGCTGCAGGCAGATATCCTCTGCATCCCAGTAGGTAAGGAACAGCTGGCCTTGTGGCCCGACAGCACAACTATAAATAAACAAAATACTGCAGACGTATTAAATGAGGGCATTGAAGATTTTATAATTATTTTTCCCCATAAGGTGCCAGAATGATAAGTGGTGAGAGGTCTTGGTATGTTCTGCCAAGGTTGTTGGTGGTGGGGGAGTTTTTTTAAATGATTTGTTTTTAATTTAAGGGGTTGTGCGTATATGTGGCACTTGATAGCTACAATTGGATTGGTGAGGTTAAAATGTTATCTGTATTAGAGACGCAGTAACCTTCAGTCAATTGAACTTTGCTAATATAGCAATTGGTAATGCAGCGATCTACTGCTGTAATGTACACTAAACCTGTGTAGCTCCTACCTTTCATTGTCTTGCAGTTCTGTTAAAAATTACTGTAAGATGTATGCCATATTGACGTCCAACTGCAGTTTATCTAAATGCAGTATTGTCTGTTACAGTGAAGCCGTCCATGCCAGAGACCACAGCCCTCGGTGCAGCTATGGCAGCAGGAGCTGCTGAAGGGGTCCAGGTGTGGAGTCTGGAGCCTGAAGACCTCACCGCAGTGACCTGCGAGAGATTTGAGCCACAGATTAACCCAGAAGGCAAGGGTCCACCCAATTCACTTCAATTGGGATATCTGAGCCCAGTGCAACTGAATCTATAAGTGTTTGTGTAGTTGTCCATTTCACACAGACATGCTATATGTAGTAGGGCATATTTCATGCTGAATCAGCAAATTAGGACATTCACATTGTTTGGTCCACAGAGACGTGTTTTTTGAGAGGCGGGTGGGGTAGCATGTACCACATTACATTTTCTAGCTATCTCTGAAACCCAGCATGATGGGGCATAGCCAGGTGATAGTGTTTTCAGTAAATTCACACCGACACAGATTGCTAAACAAGGGATCAGTTTGGGTCTTCATCAGCATTTACATCTCTGTCCGGGCTGCATTCAGGCTGAACAGTGCCATCTTCTGGTGTAATTGTATACCACATGTGTATCGTTTGTTGGACAAAGCACAGTACAATTTGGATATTTTGCTGCTATTAGACTGGTACATTTGAAGTTGCATATATATAGAACAAAATTGGTTTTGCAACACCTCTATATTAATTGTGTGAACATACAGCTATGGCTAAAAGTTTTTCATCACCTAGAATTTTAGGATTGAGGCATAATTTTTAAAAAATTAAATTGCACATAATTTAGATATTTTAAAAATGCCAAATAAACTGCAACATGATTAGATTTCAAATTTCTAAACTTGTCAGTTTTTCGTTAAATATATGGAAAGTACAAAGCCATGTGTAATACAATATGTTATCGTAACATTCAGCAGATTTCATTTGACTTTTGAATTAAAATTAGTTAATTCTACAGCATGATGCAAAAATTTGGCCTTCGCTGTAGATTGTCATTCATGACAGTTGCTGTTAAAACAGAGCTTTAGTTTTGAGAACTTTTTTTAAAAAAGCAAATGGCATTATGTATATATGATATTAAACATGCAGTAAAAATCCAGTTTCACTTTAACACTTGTGCTTGCTTTTCAGAGAGTGAATTTCGATACGCCCGGTGGAAGAAAGCTGTAGCTAAGTCTATGAACTGGGAGACCACGACGCCTTTGAATTGCAACGGTGAGTAACTCCATTTAACTAATTTTTAAATTAGATTTTACTGTAAGTGTATTTTACAATATGCATTGGTACTGTAGTGTTCAGCAAAAAAATATTTGGTACTGCAGGCATTGGATACTTAAGAGACATTAGCTACCACATTTTCTTTAGTACTATAGATGGATGCAGCAATCCTCTTGGTTGAAGCTCTACTGGTGGGTAAAGAATACATATAAGCAAATCAAATCCTGTCCCATTTTTTTCTTTTAAGCAATTTAGTCAAATTTGCTCTTTCCTGATTTCCTTTGCTTATGTACCTTTCCCGCCCCCCTACATTTCAGGATATTATCTCCATATGGGCAAAATTGGATAGTAGATGCTTCTTTGACATACTTCCGAAAACATAATATTAGAAAGAGTAAATTAACTTTCAAATAAAGAAATAATAATCTTGCCTTCACTTGGACATCATGTTGTTGTTATATATAACTGTAATATAGATTATGGACCATTACAGTTAAAGGTGTATTTAGGAATGTGCTGTCTGTCACCTCAATTTATATTGCTGTGTGATATATATTTACTTTTAATTCGCACAGTTAGGTTGTGCTGCGTGTATATAGTTTCCGAAGTGCTTTCAATTAAATAAATTGTCGTCTTTTAATTTGCAAAAAGGTGAGTTTGGCGTAGCGATGCAGATCCACATTATAAATACAACAATAATATTAGTGTGTAACGTCTTCGGGTAGGGTTTTAAAAAAACTTCCTCTTGTTACAATTCTTCGATCTATTGATGTTGAGGTTTAAACGTTTTAAATTGAAATGAGGCAAAACATACATGATGATTGCCCAGTTAAAAGCTGACAATTCCCTGTGAATCGAAAGCACTCTGCAGGACCGAATGACATCGTTTAAGAGCATCACTATGTTCATATTAAATGTCGGTTCCATTTTTTAACCCTACATGAAGAAGTTGCACACTATTGTTACGCTTATTGTTTATAATGTGACAGTTTGTTTTTAATTGAAAGGATTTTGGAGATTATACACACGGCACAACCTAATTGTGATTTAAAAGCTTAACCGGATTTCAATCGAAATGTGTCGGTTCAGTGAGACCTTAAAGGATCATTATTTGGAACCGCTGTATTCATCCCATCCCCCATTTTTTTATATTGTTACCCTACTAAACAGTTTTGGTCTTGCTGATTTTTAAAGTGTTTCTTTTTTTAATAGGCAAACCCTGAATATAGTTTCTTCACCTATCCATCAGTCTGTCCCTATTCCGTATTATGATTCTTAATTTAAAAATCTATCCTTTTAAAGGACATGAATGTACAGGTTATATGCATTTGGTATTTCCTATAGTTTATATACAACGCTATTCACAATGCTTTTCTCAATATTGGCTAAGAAAGAGCCATACTCAATTGGAAAGGTTTATTTTTTTGGTTGCTTAGAATCGTGTAACCAGTGGCTGTTTCTCCTCTGCCAAATTATTTTTTTTAACTCCATTTTCTAGCAAGCAGTAAATCCATGGAAATTATGCCCAAGTATTTAAGATCAGCATAGCGGTATTAGCATTGCATTCCATCAAGGCAGTATTTACTGAATTAATGTATTGGCTGATTGCTCTGTTTTAATACAATTTAATACAATGTGTAATTCTGTTAAATCCCTTATTTGATATATTTTGTTCTCTTCCTTGTTCTGCTTGAATCGGACCCCTGTGCTGGATGGCTGCAGGTGAAACTAGTATCTTCAGTAGTCTGCCTCTGGGTTTTTATGTACTGGGTAGCATGTTTATGTTAATTGGAGCAAAGTACATTTCAGGTTAGTTGTTGTTCCAGGCCTTGAGCGCTTCTGTGCCTGTGTTGCATTTACATTTTCCTACCATCTGACATTTGTTTGCTTGTTTGTTTGCTTCCTTGTGTGTGGATTTTTAATACTAATACAGTGATCCTCAGATTGTAATTTGGATAAAAAAATCTTTTAAATACTTTCAAATTTTAGCCTCAATCATATGCCCTCAAATTTTGTAAACAAATTAAAAAAAAAAGTTTTGTTATACTGTAACTTTCAAAAGTAACCAAGAATTCATAATGGATTCAAACAATAACTTTGAAAGAGGTTTTTCAATTGGAATTGCTATGCTTCTGTAAATTTTATTTTGAAGAACATAATAAATGTTAAGGTAGTTACACAAATATAAACCTGACATTTTAATGGGGATCACAAAAAAAAAAAATCTACTAAACCACAGTGTGAGTGAACCATTTTACAAAGTGCAACTGGCATGGTGACTGCTTGTTCCCTGCAGGTGTGGCTACTTTGTATTCACTTCACCAACTTATTAAGCACTTCTTTTTAGAACAGTGTGTTTATCTGACTCTCCAGATCAGAAAGATGCACTGTGATCTTGTCCTGTGTGATTCTGGTTTTCTGCAAGTTGAGTATGAAGCACCCAAGCTCCTATTTGAAACTGTTGGGACATTACGATTCTACACTTATGTGGAATGTTTAATTAAACAATCGCCTAGAGTAGCAATATATATATATATATATATATATATATATATATATATATATATATATATATATATATATATATATATATATATATATATATATATATATATATGGCTTTAAAATTTAACTCCTTTGCAAATTGGGCAGTTTTCATGCTATTTCAATGAGGAACCGTTGTATACTTGAAACAAATATGCTGCTCTGTAGGGTGGTTATTTTATTGGTGTTTCGTATGGACCTCAAATAAATGTCAGGGATACCATAATCATTATTGCACCATGTTCATAAGTGCTTGCAGTGGTGGTGTTGAACTCCTGTACTTGCATGCATTCATACACTGCCTGGATGTTTGAATTAGGTTCTCCCCTCCATATTTTGTTGAGGCCTAGTTTTAATGTAAAGATTATTGATGCAATCGTCTTGATTGTAGCTCGGTAAAGTTAAGGAGAGTGGTAAATAGAATAGAGATCAGCTCCTCAATATGGCTAGTAATTAGTTATAATCAGAGCTATATTTAACATTCTGTTTTCCCCATCAGTCAATTATAATTTAAAAATCAATATAAATTAAATGACCCCACATATCTAAATTGTCTCCTTGTACTATACATGTTCGATGTAGCAGAAATATTTCCAGTCAGTGATGCAGCTCAATGCAATGTGTTCAGTGTTTTACCAGATGCAAACTAAAGTGGCTGCCAGGTTCCTACATGTGGTAGTAAAACTTTTTGCAAAAAAAAAAAAAAAAAAAGGATATTTACACACTTTCAGAAATAGGAATTTTTCAAACTTACTGAACATACCAACAGGCTTGAGAACTGGGGCAAGCCAGCTGCAAGGGAAGTCGTGGTTGTCAAACAAACTGTCCACATGGTTGTGTTATAATTTTAGTAGAACCAATTGCCACTTTGCTAAAAGTGGTCCATTGTAGATGCGGGTCATGTACCGTCCAACTGTCACACATACATGATAAATCAATTGAAACCACCACCCTGCCTGCTGCTGCTGCTGTTTTTATTTTTGGTGAATTTGAATTTGTGGTTTAATAATGTCAAACTTCTCCATACATATTGTAGTCTGGGATTTATTTGATCTTCTATTTCAATATTATGCTCAGTTCCTAGAACATCTTGACATACACAAATACTGTAAATGTTTACAGTAATTTCCCAAACTGGCCGTGCACCAGTTCAGAACTCATATTTATTGTCTCAAATACTAACTTGCTTGTTGTACTGTGTAATATACTGAAGTATCAATTTTTTTTTTTTTTTTTTTTTGTTTTTTACCAAAAAAAAAAAAAAAGACTCGGCTTCATGAAAAACAAACAATTTGTATTGCTTTAAAATCGCATCATAAATTAATGCAAGTGTGGCCAGTGTTTCTGTAAGCCAGGGGTGTGGCTGATACTGCACTGATGGCGTGTGTCATCTGAATCCCCATTACACAGTATGACAGAGGTTGTGGACTGGCTGCCAATTGAAGTTACCGGCCAAATGCAACAAGGTTTGGCTGAGAGAGCTTAAAAGTGTGGCCCGGGGCTTGAGTTTGGACGCCCCTGCTCTACGGTCTTTGTTTCTATGACCTATGAAAGGAGAGTCCTAGTCGAGTTTCTTCAGGGAAACATCATCATTATTGTAATGAATTTTTTGTGGGTTGTCGCCAAATAACAAATACCACTCAACCCTGGAATGTGTCTGTCTATGCAGTTGAATGAACTTCCACCTGACTGGCATCAGTCTGCTTGGTGGGCCCAGCTGCAGCCCCAGTTCAAACTAATGGAATGCCTAATTCAACATCCATGGAGGCTACTATCGGTTTCATGGAATGTAAAGCATCTTCTTTGTAATGTAACTGTACCTGAATTAATCCCACAACTTTTTTTTTTTCTTCACATATAGGGTTAAAAAAATAAGCAACGGTTCGATTTGCTTGTTTTGAAGTCTGCTTTCCATACGTCAAAGATCCAGGTTTGCCTCTGCATGTGATGGAGCCTTCTGGGAAGAAACAAAACCCATTCCAAGTTTACAGACCATCACCAGCCCTCCTTAACATTTCCCTGCTGCCTTGTTGAAGTGTGTTTGGACTTAATTATTGTGTCTTACTTTATATTTATATTTAAAATAAATAAATACATATATTTTAAATAATTTGATTAAATGATTTTGGGACGGTGATGGCAGAATACATTGTTTCCTCGTTTTACAAATATTTCTGCTAGTATTGGAGGTAACTTTACTATAGATATTTAAAATTAAAAGCTTTCCTGGGTCCTCATTGAATCTGAACTGCAGCTTGAAAAAAGGGAGATATTAGCCAATAAATTCTGTAAGCAAAAGTAGCATTGGAAAGCCTACGATACTTAAGTGATGCAGTATAGAAGAATATTTGTTTAGACCTACACTGTGTATTGTGAATGGTGTGTATTGCATGAGTATTGCACTGCTGTGCATGTCAAATGCTTTTAATAAGATATGTAAATATGCTTTTAATAAGATATGTATTTTGTGTGTGTGTGTTATGTAATGTGTATGTGTGTGTGTGTGTGTATGTATGTATATATATATATATATATATTATATATATATATATATATATATATATATATATATATATATATATATATATATATATATATCTATATTATATATAATAATATTCTGTGACATTTTAAACTTTGGTAGTAAACATGAAGGATGCTGCATATTGGTAGTGCTAATTTATTATCAAATCCATAAAAAAAAAAAAAAAAAAAAAACAGCCTTGACATTTCTAGATGTATTATGATCTTTACTGGAAAAACCCATGTAATAAAATAATGTGAAAGGAATCTTGAAAATATGCGATCTGAAAAAACAATGATAATTATACAGTTTGCAAGAAATCTGCTGTAAAATACTCTCTCCTGTTTTTTTTTTGGTTGGTAAAACTAGTATTTCACTGTGCATTTAATTTATATTGCATACTTACATTAAATAAATGTTGATTTTTTTTTTTTAAATACTGAATTCCATTATTTCTTATAATAATATTTTTAATTCATCCTCCCTGAACTCCATCACCTAACAATAGCTCCAGTCTTAAGATTAACAAATAAAGAGAAAAGCTACATCACTGAGCCTTTCTCTTTATTTGTTAATCTTAAGACTGGAGCTGTTGTTAGGTGATAACCAGGTGTAAGGTCTTTGTTTAACAGGATGGCAGAAAGGCTTTCAATTAACTTTCTGCAAGAAGACAAGCATCAAAGATCACATACACGTTTTTGTATAACTGCTGTTTATTAATGCATCAGCCTCCAGTATTTCCCTGATAGTAGAATATATACACAGCCTACACATTTTTGTTCTTACATATATTAGACATTCTGCCAGCCCACAATCCTAATGGGGGCTTGCAGATCTCCCAATGAAATCGATTTGATTTTGTCCTGCTGCTGATGGAAATGAACAGGTCTGATTTGAAAATGCTTTCAATTGAGTCCCAGTGGCAGATGGAAATGTGGCATTAAGTTTTACCTACTATCAGCCCTCTTGGAAGGAGGTGTCCCTACAACTAAGAGAAAAAGTTCTGTTCTCTAATAAAGTAATTATTGACCATTATGAGTGTAGCACACAAATATTTTTATATATATATATATATATATATACACACACACACACACACACACACACACACACACACATTGACCCAATATATCTTCCAATCTAGAAGTGTATATATAATAATCTTTATTTTTATATGGCACCTTTCATAGTGGACTACCATCACAAGGTGCATTACAATATACAAGACTAGAGAATGCGAATTATGCATCAGCTGCAGAGTCATTTACAACAACGTCTCTCGCGAAAGAGAAAGAAAACACTTTCAATGTGTGAACAATTGGGGGGTGAAACAAATCAATTAAAAATAAAAACCTGAAAAGTCTTCATTAGATAAGTATTCACCCCCTTTGCTATGACACTCCTAAATAAACAATCAATTGCCTTCAGAATTCACACAATAAGTTAAATGGAGTCCATTTGTGTGCAATAAAAGTGGTTCACACGATTTCAGATTAAATACACCTGTCTCTGTAAGGTCCCACAGTTGGGTAGTGCATTCAAAGCAAAGATATTACCATGAAGACCAAAGAGTTTTCAAAACATATCACGCTATGGGGAAGCTTGTCAGGGTAGAGGGAAAAATGGATGGAGCTAAATACAGGCAAATCCTTGAGGAAAACTTGCTTCAGTCTGCAAAAGACTTAAAACTGGGATGGAGATTCACCTTTCAGCAGAACAATGACCCCCAAGCACACAGCCAAAGCAACACTGGAGTGGCTTAAAAGCAAGAAAGTGAATGTCCTAGAGTGGCCCAGTCAAAGCCCTGACTTGAATCCGATTGAGAATCTGTGGCAAGACTTGAAAATTGCTGTCCACCAACGATCCCCATCCAACTTGACAGAGCTTGAACAGTTTTGCCAAGAAGAATGGGCGAATATTGCATGATCCAGGTGTGCAAACCTGGTAGAGACTTACCCCAAAAGTCTCACAGCTGTAATTGCTGCCAAAGGTGGTTCTACCAAGTATTGACTCGGGGTGGATACTTATCTAACCAAGACATTTCAGTTTTTTTTAATTTTTTCATTAACTGTTGTTTCACAATAAAAATTATTTTGCTTCTTCAAAGTGTTGAGTAGGTTGTGTAAATCAAAGGAAAATAAAATCCCATTTAAATATATATATATATATATATATATATATATATATATATATATATACACACACACACACACACACACACACACACACACACACAGCAAGCAAGAAATAATCTGAAAACAGTGAAACATGTTAAGGAAGCACCACAATATGGGCCCAGCAGTGAAGATTTGGTTTAAACATTAAAGTCAATGGAATAGTGACTGTAAAAAAATATGTGTACAGTACAGTATATGAAAGTCAAATGAAACTAAAGACAACTTCATTTCACTGTTTGAGGGTTGATCGCCATTGTCTCGAGTCGCAAAGCACCCAAACGTTTTTAGGACGTGCAAACTGCACCTGCCACAACAAACAACTTGCCGTTCGGTACAGTATGACAACAAGGTTACCAGGTAACACGGGTATATGTTATTTTACATGTTAAAACAGAAACTAGTTGTTTTTTAACAATATGTGGTAATTTGTCTCATATAAATCTGGAGTGGTAAAAGGTAAGTTTGTTTTTCTTTTGGAACTTATCTTAATTATAATATCGTTACGTATTATGTTAAAATCGTTATATACGTGTGAAAAGATTTAATTAAACTTACCAAAAAAAAAAAAAAAAAAATCCATTGATGAATAATTGTGTACATTGTATATAGTTTTGAATTTATGTATGAATTTAAATTTATTTATTTGAAAATGTTTAGTTTACATGAATCAAATATTTGAACGTTAACTGTAATGAAAATTCAGCGCCGTTTTGAGACACGGGCGAGGGGAGGAGCCGACAGCACAGCAGAACAACGCAGTTAAACGAGGCAGTCTTCCCAGCGACAGCGAGTGGAAGAAGTACAGCGTGGAAAAGTACAGAGCAGTTTCGAAGCAGTTGGAAAGCAGGTTGACAGCTGCAGAAGAAACTAAACTTCAAAAAAAAAAAAACCCTCAACATGGTCTTCAAGCCAGTAATCTGTGACACCTGCTTGATGTGGGAAATCCGAGAAAACCCAGCGGAGCTAAACCAAGTGTGCGTAAAGTGCCGCGCGATCCAGGATTTGCATAAACTAGTAAGTATGCTAGAAATGGAGCTGGAGGAAGTGAGACAGCAACAGGATCTTGAGGAACTGGCACACCCACAATTCATGGAAGTCTGCATCACCCCTAACAGACTGAAAGCCACCAGGGAGATAGAAGGTCAGAACAGCTGGGTTCAGGTGGGCAGAAGCAGGGAAAAAAAGAAACTTCGTCAAACACAACCACCAGAAATCAAAACAACCAACAGATTTGAGTCACTTCAGAATTTTGATGAGCAGAACCAACAACAAGAGAATGAAAGGAACAACATCCAGGACCCCATTGACAGTGGTGACCAGACAGCAAAAAGAAGGGAGGTCATGATTGTTGGGGACTCCATATTGAGAAACACAGCAAGTTCAGTTCGCAGTTTGGACCCCCTTACTACAACAGTGTGCTGCCTTCCGGGAGCCTCGGTCAAGCACATCACTGAAAACGTGGACAGGCTCCTAGAACGAACAGGAGACGACCCGGTAGTAGTCGTCCACATCGGTACAAACAACATTGGAAGAGACAGACCAAAATCCCTGCAAAATAAATTCAGAGAGCTAGGAAGGAAATTAAAAGAGAAAACCAAAACTGTGGTATTTTCTGGTATACTACCCGCACCTTGCAAAGGACCATATGGACAGCTGGAAATAATAAATCAAAACCAATGGTTGAAGACGTGGTGCACACGGGAAGGCTTCACCTATCTTGATCATTGGACCACTTTCTACAACGAGGACTATCTGTATAGACGGGATGGACTGCATTTAAATAACAAGGGAACTAGTCTACTTGGAGAAAAGATCCTCGAGCAGGTTCGGAAGCATTTAAACTAGAAAGGAAGGGGGGAGAAATCAACAAAAAAACAGAAGGGAGACCGCATCAAAACAAGAACAACAACTCAGGTAAGACAACCATTAAATGTATTTATCTAAATGCTAGAAGTATCAGAAACAAAATTCTAGAACTTGAAGCTACTGCACTAACAGGTAACTATGATGTGATAGGTGTTACAGAAACGTGGTTATCTGAGAGTGATGGGGACGAATATAATATTTGTGGGTATACACTGTATAGGAAAGACAGGCAGGACAGAAGAGGAGGAGGGGTAGCGCTATACATAAGAAACAGTCTTGAAGCCCAGGTGTTAAACCTGGACAAAGAAAATAAAACCGAATCAATATGGGTCAGAATAACAGACAAAAATTCAAAAGGCATAATAATAGGAGCATGCTATAGACCGCCAGATTCAGACGGTGAGCACAATAATCTGTTATACAATGACATTAGAAATGTGTGTAGCAAAGGAGAAGCCATACTAATGGGGGATTTCAACTTCCCCCAAATAAAATGGGAAAACCCGGTGGGTAGCGCGAAGGATGAAATAGAAATGGTGGAAATGACAAATGACTGCTTCCTAACACAATTTGTGAAGGCACCCACTAGAGGGGAGGCATGCCTTGATTTAGTCTTTTCAAATAACGAAGATAGAATAACTAAAACAGAGGTCAGAGAACCACTGGCAAACTCAGACCACAACATGGTCTCATTTGAAGTGTTTTTTAAATCCTCAAAAGTAAAGACTAAAGCTAAGGTTTACAATTTTAGAAAAGCAAACTATGAAGGCATGAAACAGAGACTAACAGAAGTAGATTGGAGTAAAATAGAGAAAACACCCACAGAAGAAGGATGGTTGTTCTTCAAAAATGTAGTACTAGAGGCACAAAAACAATTATATCCCTAAAGTAGACAAATCTAAATGTAAAACTAAATTGCCAAAATGGTTTAATAGATCAATTAAAAAAAAATATTCAGCGAAAAAAAGGCACTTTACAGAGCATTAAAAAAGGACCAAAAAGAAAGTACGCAGAAAGAGTACACGGAACTGCAAACGCAAGTCAAAAAGGAAGTTAGAAAGGCCAAGAGAGAAATAGAAATGAACATTGCTAAGGGAGCTAAAACCAATTCCAAAATGTTTTTCCAATATTACAACAGCAAGAGAACATTCAAAGAGGAGATTAAATGTTTAAGAGATACAAATGGCAAAATCGTAGAGGAAGAAAAAAAAATAGCAAATATGTTAAATGATTACTTTTCACAAGTTTTTACAAAGGAAGATACTGACAACATGCCCCACATGTCATCCAGTTCCTATCCAGTTTTAAATAACTTTAGCATAACTGAGGCAGAAGTGTTAAAGGGACTAGGAGCTCTTAAAATAAACAAATCCCCTGGGCCGGATGAGATCCTCCCAGTAGTACTCAAAGAAATGAAAGAAGTAATTTACAAACCGCTAACCAAGATCATGCAGCAGTCTCTTGACACAGGGGTGGTACCGACAGACTGGAAAATTGCAAACGTAATACCGATCCACAAAAAGGGAAACAAAACTGAACCAGGTAACTACAGACCAGTAAGCCTGACTTCTATTATATGCAAACTTATGGAAACTATAATAAGATCCAAAATGGAAAATTACCTATATGGTAACAGGGTACTGGGAGACAGTCAACATGGTTTTAGGAAAGGGAGATCGTGTCTAACTAACTTGCTTGATTTTTTTGAGGATGCAACATCGATAATGGATAATTGCAAAGCATATGACATGGTTTATTTAGATTTCCAGAAAGCTTTTGACAAAGTCCCGCACAAAAGATTAATTCTCAAACTGAACGCAGTTGGGATTCAAGGAAACACATGTACATGGATTAGGGAGTGGTTAACATGTAGAAAACAGAAAGTACTGATTAGAGGAAAAACCTCAGAATGGAGTGTGGTAACCAGTGGTGTACCACAGGGATCAGTATTAGGTCCTCTGCTATTCCTAATCTACATTAATGATTTAGATTCTGGTATAGTAAGCAAACTTGTTAAATTTGCAGACGACACAAAAGTAGGAGGAGTGGCAAACACTGTTGCAGCAGCAAAGGTCATTCAAAATGATCTAGACAAGATTCAGAACTGGGCAGACACATGGCAAATGACATTTAATAGAGAAAAGTGTAAGGTACTGCACGCAGGAAATAAAAATGTACATTATAAATATCATATGGGAGATATTGAAATTGGAGAAGGAATCTATGAAAAAGACCTAGGAGTTTTTGTTGACTCAGAAATGTCTTCATCTAGGCAATGTGGGGAAGCTATAAAAAAGGCTAACAAGATACTCGGATACATTGTGAAAAGTGTTGAATTTAAATCAAGGGAAGTAATGTTAAAACTGTACAATGCACTTGTAAGACCTCATCTTGAATATTGTGTGCAGTTCTGGTCACCTCGCTATAAAAAAGATATTGCTGCTCTAGAAAGAGTGCAAAAAAGAGCGACCAGAATTATTCCGGGCTTAAAAGGCATGTCATATGCAGACAGGCTAAAAGAATTGAATCTGTTCAGTCTTGAACAAAGAAGACTACGTGGCGACCTAATTCAAGCATTCAAAATTCTAAAAGGTATTGACAGTGTCGACGCAAGGGACTTTTTCAGCCTGAAAAAAGAAACAAGGACCAGGGGTCACAAATGGAGTTTAGAAAAAGGGGCATTCAGAACAGAAAATAGGAGGCACTTTTTTACACAGAGAATTGTGAGGGTCTGGAATCAACTCCCCAGTAATGTTGTTGAAGCTGACACCCTGGGATCCTTCAAGAAGCTGCTTGATGAGATTTTGGGATCAATAAGCTACTAACAACCAAACGAGCAAGATGGGCTGAATGGCCTCCTCTCGTTTGTAAACTTTCTTATGTTCTTATGTTCTTATGAAAAGCGGAGCATCGCAAATCGATAAGGGTTGACAGCTCCCAATTTGTATACAACAGTTTGAGCAATTCCTTCAGCCTTGGTGGTAAGCATAGCACTGGTGGTAGAACAATTTATAACTTAAATATTGGAGAACAAAGATGACGGTCTCATTCACCACGTTTACATACAAGCAGTATTCCAGGTGTATTCCGAATAGCTATTCCACGCCATGTATGTAAACAGGATATTCCGAATACATCTGTGAGTATTCTGGATACGTGATCTCGAATTCGCCCCTCGTATTCGGGTTACTACTGGAATACTAGTTAATGCTACACCTTATTTGGAATACCAGTATTTTTATACTTGTGTGCATGTGTGTGACTTTTGAACTATCATGTCTAGCATGCGCGATTTTATAATTTTTGTCAGAAGCAGTATGGATGCAAACACTAGGGCGTTATATACCATACGTAATATATCTTTTATAGGGATGTGTTACAAAATGCGAATTTAATGCAGAGAAATACGTTATATAAATTAACAATTAGTCTATAAAATATTGGTCTCACAATTAAACACCATCTGAAATAGCCAGACAGGGTATTACATACAGAATGATAATTTGTAAAAGAAGATCGCATTACCCGTCGTTCATCTCCAAATATAATAATAATAATAATAATAAATAATAATAATAATAATAATAATAATAATAGCTATACATAACAGTATTTGTTGTCACCTTGGGATGGGGCTGGTATTGGGATGTGAGTACCATCTGTGCCTCCCACAACCTGTGGCACACCATAACGGGCTTCACACCATCGAGCTATGTCATGTGTGCTGCTTTGTCTTCACAGGGTACTTTTATGAGTTGATTGATAATGTGATGACGGCTTCATCTAATTATTTTCATCACAAACAACACAGATTGGCTGCTTTGGTTCCCCATCATTAACTTTGGGCTTTGATTTCTTAGACTTGCTCCGAGTCCTTTTCTTTGTTGGTGGTTCAGTGGTACAAACAGATTCATACATTATGATAGCACGATTAAGTGAGTACTGTGGTTGGGGAATCACATCGTCATAAAGACAGAACCACTGCTCTAGAGTATGTCAATGAAAACACTTTATGCATAAAGCACAAGGATGAGGGCAAGTACTGGAGACCTCACACCTTTATCAGTGTGATAGAGTTTTTGAAAACTGCAACAATGGGGAATTGGGGAATTATTTTAAGTTTAATTCTGGAAGTTTAAATAAAAGTGGTATTTGCACTTTCAAATGAATGTTTCCAACTTTTAAAAATATCAAACGCCACTGTGTACACTCCAGACAGGTTATCATATTAAACCTGCAGTTTTAGGCTTAAACACCCTAAAACAATTCATACCCGTCTTAATTTCAGATATCCTAAATCACCAGTCAAACAGACCTTCACTCAATGGAATTCAACACAGCAAAGGAACATCTCTCTAAAACACTAAGTGCAGCGTCTGAAGACATTGACTTTTTAATGAACGAAGCTGAGCACTGCCATGAAGCCCTGCAAGCTGCCGACCTGCCTGCAGAGGAATCCAGAGAGCTCCATGTGACCGAGGACAGAAGATCCAGAGCACCACTGCAGAAAGCTTTGAGCCAGGGATCTGTGCTTAGCCCTGACGGCAAGGAGAAAAATTTCACTGGATGTATTGGAGGATCTTCTGAATGTCTGGCCTATCACAGCTCAATGCACTGTACGCAGTCACTGAGTAACAAGCATTAAAAGTCCCAGCAGTCAAGAAGTATGCCGGGCCGCTTTCACAGTTTGAGTCACATCACTGGAGGAAGCCAATGTGTTACCGCTGAGTGAATGGCTGGAGATGTAGTCGAGGACGTAGTTGGCGACGAGCTACTCTTGAAACCATCTTCAGGTTTATTTCATCAGTCTAGCTCAGCCGTTGCCAGGGCAGCATCAACTGAGAAAGTGTCTTCAACAGCAGAACCTGATAATGGAACTAGCTGTAGTCTAAAACCGTTGCTCAGTTCTCTGGTTGAGAATGCAACATCACATATCTCATTAAACGCTGGGAAAAAATCCAAGACTCTAAATATCACTCCAATTCATCCCAAGTCTCCTCTGGCAGCAGCACAACAAGCTCCAAGACGGGTGCTTTTGACTACTCTGAGGTAAATGTGGATTTTTAGATTTCTCTATTTTCACACATTCTGTTGGTTTTTGAGTAGCTTGCATGTGTTGGGAAAGGAGAAGGAGATGATACGTTTTTCACACAGATTGCAGTGCATTATTTCTGCAGGTCAAAGTTACAATGTGGTAGTCGAATAAACCTGCAGTTATAACAATTACCTTTCACAGTGTGTAGATACTGGGACTCCAAAGACTGCATGTGGTAGGTTACGAAATTAAACTCTCCCTCTAGCGCAAACTACAAAAAGAGTTTCCATGGAAACACAATTGAAAACAGAACTATCTTCAAACTTATTTCTTGATCTTTTCTGGTGATCCACAGGGAGCAGAGCACTCCAGTGCCCCCTACTGGACAAGCACTTTGAGTCCAGGAGGAGCCTGCCCAGGCTAGGCCCTTGCCTCCAGGGTTCAGTTGCTTAGTAACCTCCATGGCTTAGGATCAGGGGGTACACACAGGTGATTGGCTTGTTAGAGAACAAATGCTTAGAGTAAGGCTTACCTTAAAAGATTACTAAAATAATATAAAAACTAAGAAAGTAAAAAAGATACATTCCATGCATTTTTGTTGTCTTAAATAAATATTCCAAATAATTTTATGCTTAGAAATGAAAAGGTCAGAAATAAACTGAATTTTGAAAAGCCTTTTTTATCTTGATGTTTATACATTGAACTGAGTAAAGAGCAGAAGACCACATGCTATGTAAGACTTGAGACTGGAGTCTACAATAGAACTGATTACACCAGTGCTCTCTCACACAGCCAGTAACTAAGCCTATTCTTTTTCTGGCATGTTTGTTTGGTTAAAGTACTTATGTCTTTTATCCCAAGAACAAAGGTGCTTTACATAAGCAAGTTAGCTTGACAGCAGCTGCACTGAAAGAGCTACCAGTCCCTGCTTTAACTGGACAGGTCTGCAGTTTCCACTCCTGTAAAACCAGAAAGAGTTAATAATGATATCGACTCAGCCCTACCGCATTGAAAAGAGAGGCACTATAAAACAGCCACTGCCTAGATAGCATTGCAGACATGCCACAAAAAAAGTATTTACAGTCAAATCCTTTTAATATCACTTCAGTGGGATTGAGCAAGAATTTGGACGATAAAACGGAGGTGATTTTAATCAGGACTTGGCAAAACAAGCATTTAAAACACAGAAGATGTGTTGATACAACAAATTTGCTTGCTTTGATGTGGAACACAACACTGTTTTTAAAAACTTTTTGTGTTGTAACTTTATATCTGGATGATTTCAATACATTTTTCTTGGATGTCAACCTGCTATGCAATCCCAAAGTGGTATTAAATGTGGTGGAAATCAGCAATAAATATAAGTGATATTAACCAGTGTGTGATAGTAACTGAAGTAATATTATCAGGACCTCATTGACTCCCAGTACATTGTGACCAGGACAGTTCAATGTGGTGATAATAAGCGGAGGGTGATGTTAGCAGGAGTGACTATATTTGTAAAGAATGTTGCCTTAATCTTATGAAAGACACAAGCTAATGGATTGCTTTGTAGCCTACCAGGTTTGTATGCACTGAGATGCATTGAGCCACAGCACAGCGGGGTTGTGTGTGTGTGTGTGTGTGTGTGTGTGTGTGTGCGTGCGTGCGTGCGTGCGTGTGTGAGATGAGAAAACCTGGGGGGGGGGGGGGTTGTGCTTGGAAGATGAAAGTGCTGCCGGAGGTAATCATGCATAAAGCCTGCCTGCCTGCTCTCAAGAATTGCGAGCCACAAAGCATCTGGTGTAGTCAAAGCGCAGGGCTGATGCTCGGTAGAGGAGCTCAAGGATCAGGGCATCCGAATACTGAGAGCTGCTTCTGTAACAAACCAAGAATCACAGCCACCATTACACATGTATGCGGTGTTTAGACTTGAGAGGACATGGGAGGGAACTAGCAAGGTAAAACTGTCTCATCTATCGGCTGTTTCTCATTTTTATATCGGTACTGATTGATAAATGTGCCTTTAGCCTGAACTGATTGGCCAATGAGTACGCAGTATTTCATTATCTAAATTGGAACTGGCTGTCAGTGTTGTATTTTTGCACCCTTTTGTGTTTGGGAAGACTACTGAACAAAAGGGGGTTAAATATTTTGATTATTTTGGAGCTAGCATAACTCTGCAGTGTCCCAGGCACCTTTCGGTTCTCGTTATGCAACAAACATAAACAACAACAGTTCGATCAATCTCTCAGGACCATTTAGCAAGCCACGTTTTGCTGTTTTTTGTAGTTGATTGAATTTTTAATGATCCTTGTTACGTTGCCAGCCCCAATTTGGCCCTTAACTCTTACTATATGGAATAACGAGACAGGATTTAGTAATGCCACCAGAGGTTATGGATGATATAAAACAGGGAAATTACAAAAACCAACAGTGCATGTCTCTCTTTTTCTCTCTCTCTGTAGTGTATCTATCCTGGGTGTTCCAAACCCTGGTCGCAAGCACTACAAATCAGAGTAACAAGAAAGAGTGGCCCAAAATCACACTGGACAAGACACACCCGTTTCCACGTGGACAGTGTCTTGGGAGCAACATGGTCCTACCCACACATGTCTTTTGCCAGTCAGTGTAGTACTACCGACTGTTTTGGATCAAGATTTCCCTGTACTTGAGCTACTAAATCCATTTTAGTATTTGCTCAGTGCTGTGAGCCTATCGTATATCAGCATAATATTTAAGATATCAGGAGGTTCTGAAAATTCTAGACTCACCTTTTGCCCATATTTACACTTTTTAAATGATTGTTCTCTTTAAAGTCGATTTGAAGAGTCATATCAATGATTTACAAGAAGCCAATGAGAATGCTGCCCTTGAACTAGCCAAAGCAGATGAAGAGATCTCCCAGCTAAAGGCTGATATGGCTAAACTGAAAGCTGAATGCGAAGATAGACTGCAGGACTCCCTACAAAGACATAGCACATTCAAAGAAAAGGTAATTTAGAGCTGCTTTTAGAAAATGGCACATTGAAGGTAGAACTAGAACATATATATAGAAGCTTATAGCCTCAACTTGTGTTGTTGTTCTGGCTGTTTGAGAGCATTCAATTCATCATAATAGTTAGTGGCAGGTACCTAACATCAGTTCTATGATGTGTCTGCTGTTGCTGTCTGTGTTTTCTACAGAAACAGTTCCATTTGATATCCTTCTGACAGCACTCTCATATGAATTGTTCTGATAGCCTGTCTAACTGTACAGCCTTTTCTTCTTTTAGTGTTACCATCACTACTTCCTTTTACCCAAGAAAGAAACTTTTTTTAAATGAGAAAAATGCATAACACTAAAATACATAGATGGTCCCAAAATTTCACACTACTGTACTTCCAGTATATAACTTTGTATTTCTACAGACCTAAAGGTACCTCATAGGTTTGAAGTTGACACTGTAGTCAAATTTCTGATACGATCATAGTGTCATACAAATGTTCCAAGCAATTTTTTTATAATAAAAGCTGCACAGTCAATTGCAGATTCACAGTGAACTATAAATCTGTAAAAATCATGTTTTAAGTAAAACAAGATACACTTAAAAAACACTGAGTTTTGAAAACTTTAAATAAGTACAAGGATGGGGAAACTCAAATGCTTTGTTCAGATTTTTGTTGGTTTTAGTTTGCATTCTTTTTTTGCACTAGCGATGGACGAGAATAACAACGTTTGCCATCTCTTTGAAATGCCGGTTCACAGGTCAGTAGAAAGCATGGAGAGCCCCTCCTTCGTGTCAGTCATGGGGACCTGCACGGAGAGGTCAATCAGCTACGCGGAGAGTCACGGAAACGCAGAGAGGCCAATCACAGGCTGAGCGAGGAGAACCACGGGCTGCAGGAGGAGCTGTGGGACAGGAGGAGACAGCACGAGCGACTGCTAAGAACCATACGTAATGGAACGACTGACAGTACAAACAGAGGTAGGACAAACAATACACTGAAGCATGTGTTGCCCTTCTTATACAATACATTACTGAAACCAAATGCACAAGCATCCCTTTGCAAGCTGTATTTATAGCTAGTTTAAAAGATCTCTGCACAAATAATTTGAACACCCCTTGCCTTTGTAAAACCTGCCCCAACGAAGGTATAATGATAGCCAATGTCAACAATTTAAAAGACTGGATGGAAAAATGTAATATATTTAATGCTTGTTATGTTTGTAACTAAAAACAAAAAAAAAAGTTAGACCTATCAAACCTCAAATAAAGGTTTAGCTTCTAAGTCATTCATCTTGTTATTTCAAGGTGATGGTTCTTCACTAGCTCAGATGATTGAACACAACACAGAGCACAATGGGAAAGTGGATAGAGTGACAAGCCTGCAGTCAAAGTATGAGAGACTGCCATTCCCAGCACATTGCAAGTAATGTCTCCCAATCCAACTCACAGTCCACTGGTATACAGAGCATCACTTCATATTACTTTGTCTAGATGGATGTACCCCTTTTAAAACAGGATTCATCAGTTGTGACTAGGTTTTATAATTAATGTACTCGCCTGTTTATGAAACAAGCATAATGATTACAGCAGTACAGCGGTGGTAACATGTTGCCGTTGGTTACTATTCATCGACTGTCTACCTCCTGAACAGAACAACTAAAACGAACAGAAAAACAACTAAATCTACTAATGAATTTAATGCAACTGTCCTTCCTATCTAACATGCAATGGCAGACAAAAGTATTGGAATTTTGGGGTCCCCGAGTGGCTCACCTGGTAGAAGCGCAGAATGAGTCATACAGAGCGGGTTCACGTTCTGGCTGTGCGAAGTTGGACGGTCTTCGCTGGGGACTCAGAAGGGAGTGTCGCATTGGCTGCTCCCGTGGGTTAGGGAGGTAAAACCAACAGGGACTGTTTCTCCTCATCAATCAACGGCAAACCCTGCTGGCTAGGCGCCCAGTAAGCTCAGAGTAGACACCTGCAGGGCTGGCTTTTGTCCTCCAGAGGTCGGTAGCTTGCTGACATCCACTCTCGAGTTCCTGGGTGAAAAAGGAAGCTAGCTTGGTTGTGGGATCGGAGGACACCCCTGAATCTTCAGGTCTCCTGAGCCATGTGGGGAATTGCTGCGGTGAGGCGAAAAGCGATTGGGCATTCCAAATCAGGATACCAAATTAAAATTGGACACGCAATTAAAAAAAAAAAAAAAAAAAAAGCATTGGCACCCTAAGTTTATTATACCATAATTCAAGGTAACAGATTACGTAAACTTTAAACACTTTTAATAAAACAAAAAGCAAAATGCACAATTTCTAGTAATTTAACAAATAATCTTTACTAAAAAACAAACTTATTCATTTAAAGTATTTGTTCATGAAAAAGTATTGTCACCCCTGTTGCAGTATTTCATGTGTCCACTTTTTGCTTTTATTATGGCTTTCAGATAATTATTAAAGTATTTTACATCTTCTTGTTGAAATCTGAGATTTTTTCAGGTCAGTCCAAAGCATTTTATTGGATAGGATATGAAGGCATATGGATCAGGTACAAGCTATTACTAAAAAAGGAAGCAATTCAGCCAAACTTTAATTTTGGAGCAGCAAGGTATGCTACATTACAATTTGACAGAAACAGTACTTCATTTTTTTTTTTAATTAATCCATCTAGCCATTCACTACGTCCTTCTAAACTGCACTTTGCTAAAACTGGCAAAAGATGAGGTGCAATTTTTTTTTTAAAGATGGCTTTACTCAGTCAGCTGAAGAAATGGAAAAATGTGATTGGCTAAGACATGCTTATCATAACTGCAGAGGAGATGAGTGCATTTGTCTCCTCCGTACATACAGCGGTGACTGAGTGTACAGTTTGGATCGGATGGCTTCCTCCGCGTTAAGCTATGTATTTATTGTTATATTACATATAAATAAATTAATGAATTAAAAATCGTTTATTTCAAAATGTTTGAGTAGGCAGTAGTTTTGATCCATGGCTGCATTCATTTGATCTTCAAATCACATGAAACTCTCCAGTCCCCGAACTGCTAAATCACCCTCATATCATGATCAAATCACCTCCATGTTTAAATGTAGGTACAAGGTTTTCTTCATGGAAGATGTTCCCTTTTTTTCTCCAAAAATCAATTTTTGGGGAAAAGTTATATTTTAGTCTCACTGGAGCAGATAGTTTTGTTGAAAAATGCTTCAGATTCCTGTTCATGTTGCTTGGCACATTTTAGACAGTTTGTTTTATGAATGTTCTTTAGAAGAAGCTTGCAGTGAGGTCTGCATGCATGGAGCTCTTCTGTGTTCAGATGCCTTTGGACAATTCTTTCGCACACTGTTATGCATGATGCTCAAATCTTTCTCTAAGTCCTAGGCTGTTAATTTTCTGACAATTCTCCTATTTTCAAGCATTTCAGTTGAATTTGTTCTGTTGTACTTCTTGATTATTTTTCCGATTGTGGTGCTAAAATATTCTTCAACAGATGTTGGAAATAATGGCCTCCTTTTCTGGCTGTTGACTTTATAATACAGCTTAATCACCGAGTAATGGTTTTCAATCAATCAATTTATTTATTTATAATCACTGTGCAATGGTTTTCAATCAATCAATTTATTTATTTATAATCACCGAGTAATGGTTTTCAATCAATCAGTTTATTTATTTATAATCACTGTGTAATGGTTTCCAAGCGTACCAAAGCAATCAAGCATATATATATATATATATATATATATATATATATATATATATATATATATATATATATATATATATATATATATATATTATACTTGTGTGCTTTTTTTTTTAATAAAGATTGTTTAAGTACCAGAAATTGTGTATTTTGGTCTTTGTCATATTAATTAGTGGCTAATGTTCACTACTTGCTCATATTTAACATATTTCTTGAATTATTTATATTACATTAAGTGTAGAGGGCCAGTACTTTTGCCTGCGATGATAACACTGCAATGTTAAGCATATTACATTTTAGAATTTTGTTTATTTTTTCTCCAATGCAACAGGTATGGAAATGTAAAATCAAAATGCAACAATGGACTGGCTGAGATTTAACTGCCATCCTGGGAAGGTAAGACTACATGTACAGCATATTATAAAAGACTAGGTGATATTCAGGGTTTACCTATATTATTCGTTTGTTGTGTTCTATCTTATTAATTTCATTGCTGCCGGATTTCTACCAGATCTCTCTGCAAATGAGTCGCTGCTGCAGTCTCCAACATGTCCAGCAGAGGGCATCAAAAGAACATACATTTAGGCTTGCATAGTGTAATTATGGAAAAGCGTTAGTCCCAGGTTTCCATCCATCACAGTTCACACTGGAAATTACTTTGTAGTCTCATATGAATTCCTAAAAAAAATTAAAAAACCCCACAGATTTAGTTAAAAAATAGCGAATTACATTACATTGTAAAATGCTGCTATGTTTTATTTTTAGAGAGAGAAAAGGAATGTGCACAACACAACAGCTCCCTTCTTTCACTGGACAGTGATGACACAGACTTCCTGGTAGTGAGCTTCAACAAAAGGAAGCTTTCCTCCAAACATGTGGCTTTTAAAGGTACACATTTTAGTTAAAAAACCAGCTGTGTAGAGATAATCACGCTGTTCGTTTTACAGGTTGTGCTGGACGATGGCTTCTCACTTTTCACTTTTTTATTTTCTGTTTGTAATGTCTGTAGATGTCCTGAGGAAACAGATCTCTCTGACTGAGGAGTCGGGGCTGGGGGATGCCCCCTCTGAGCTGCCGTCATTCTCCACCCGGCTCCACAGCCCAGGCAAAGAAAGCAGACCACAACCCGTGGGGCTGGGAAATCCGACCCAAAATGCACTGCCAGGTAATCCAAGCAAAGAGGCAACAGCTACTGAGAATCAAAGGCGCTGAATCTAGAACCATTTTATTCATTTTTATCCCTGGATGTTGGAACGATAAATCAATAATATCACAGAAACTCCACTATACAGACAATATGTAATTTGTATACTTAGTATGTGATTTATAAGATATGATGATGCTCGTCAGTATCAACATCTATTGTCTTGTCATCACTGCTGTTGCTGGGGTCTGCTAGAGTTTTGTCAGGGTAATGCACAGTACATATATCTTATCATATAATGGGGAACATAATCCACTCCAGAGAATTGAAGTAAACGCCTGCCCTGGATATGATTAGGCAGTAGGTGGACGTCTGAAGTTTCTTTTCTAATCTCTTTGATGACAAGTGATGACAACACATCTTCAATTGGTCAGATCACCAGTGGGCTTCATTCTCCAGTCCACGGCAGCGCTAACACAAGTGCCAGTAAATCTGCCATTGGACACGCCCCTGCACCCGACGGCAGCCAAGCTGTCCTTGGCCAGAGACGGTAAGCTAAAAGAACCACTCAACCAATTGCAATGAAGCTTAGTATGGGCATTCCCTGCAACAAGTCCAATCAGGGTAAAAGATCGCCATGAGTTCTTGTCTGTGATTGATTGTCAATGCATTATCCCCAGAAACACTTGTTCAGACTTAAGTGTTTAATGAACACTTGTTCAAACAAGTTATTCCAAACACTGTGAATGTAGTTCATGTATTCCAATAAAACCCTTCATCATTACTGCCCTTATCCAAACTGGGGACATTCTCCCCCACCCCCACCACCAGCACCAGCATCAGCATCATCTACTCCAGGTGGTATAAACTCCCCTTTATCCAAAGAGTCCCTAGATTAATTCCTATCAAAGGGGTACAACTGTACTGACATCTGTTTGGCTCTTCTATTGAAGGCTATATAACCAACACTTCAGGAAACTTTGCATGGCAACATATTACAAGGTGTTATTTTATTCTACGTCTTGTGGATGTAGGTCAGGATTCCTGTTAATGACTATAGAAACATCAGCTTTTTGTATGTGTGTCAGATCCCCTGTAGTGGTTCTGCCCAGACGGCCCTTTGCACCGTGCAGCATTGCGGATTTGAAGGTTGGGAATCTGGTCAAGTTCTCCCGGCCTGGAGGGAAGATCAGCAAAGGAACAGTCAAGTACCTGGGAAAAATCCCGGGGAGGCAGGAGATCCACCTGGGAGCGGAGCTAGAAGGCAACGAAGTGGGGAAGCACAACGGGACCTTTGAGGGGATCCGCTGTTTCCTCTGGTGAGTGAGTGAGTCAGTGAGTGTCTATCTGTCTCTGTTAATTAGAATTACTAGACTTAAAGATAGAAGTAAAAATGATGTCACAATATATAGAATACCATTGCATCGTGTAAGAATAAAATCATAGATTTGAATATAAACAGTAACAAGTAGTTGTCATACCGTCAAAAACCTATGAAGCCATCCATGTTGTGATTCAAACACATGCTCCCTTGAGAAAGATATGTACAACATATCGAAACGTTGGGCAGCTGGCTCTTTAAGCTTATTTTTTATATATATATATATATATATATATATAAAATAAATAAACACAAAGTGAAATGTTGAGGGCAGGGAATGAGAGAGGTGCCTCTGGCCATTGGGTGAAGTTTAGTCAGACATCTGTGGGGAGATCCATGTAACCCATCCCACCAGCGCTTTGCTTGTGGTAGTGTATGATCTATATTTAAAGTGGCCAGTTCCTAATTTACAATGCAAAGAAAACATTTCTAATGTTAATAAAGATACTGTGTGAGTAACACAAGTCACTCGTAACATTTTGGAGATGGACTGTCGCAGAGCTGTCTTCTCTTTCTCCGCGGTGAGTGACTGTCAGATTCCAACAGAGACAAAGCCATCTGACTGATGGACCTGCTTGTGCAAGGTCATCATTTTTGGCTTGATTTGCAGGCGCTAAATACTTACGCAGCTGCTCGTTACTCAGTTCTGATACCTTTTTTTTCTCTCCCTTTTCTTTCTGATTTTGAGAGGCAGATTCATACCGATACATTTTGAAAAGTTGTTAACCTGCAATAATACCTGACCTTTAGTGCCCTGCATATGTGAGGAGTATGTGAGGTCTGTATCGCACACGCTGTAGCAAACCTGTTCTGCATATGTGATGACCCGTACGTGCGGTCTTCATTTCATTACAGAAAACCCAACAAAGGAGTCGTTGTGAGCTTCAGCAAAGCAATTATGGCTTGGGAATGAAGACCTTCAGAGACTGCAGTGGCCGATCACCGAAGGGCTCATACTGTTCTGCTCCACTGGATAGCTACTTCATCTAGAGGCTAAGGAAGTCCTTCATAAATTACAACTTATGCTGGGTCACATACAAGAAGCATACCGTTTTTTTTTGTTTTTTGGTCGCTCTAAGGATGAGAGAATACATTGATAAAAATAATACACTTTCTAGATTTGTGGGAAAAAAAAACACACACACACACATATATATATGGTGGTGGTACCTCTTGTTTTCCTTTTAACTGCTATTTTGCAATCTCTATACTGTGAATAAAGTTTTTTTTAAGGGGGGCGGTCAGGAATCTAGAAAAATCTACAGTGTAATCCCATTACAAGGTAAACAGAGACTCTCTTCCACCACTTATTTTATTGCTTATAACAAAACAAAAGCTTTGGAGCAAATAGAAATGTCAGCAGCACAAAAAGTGATTATACTGGAGCTCTGTGTTAAATGCTACGTTCCTGTTGCAAGGGTTTTGATACAGAGTACTTTCTACCTTGAAACAAAATCTATTATTTTTCATGGACTGTTCACACACATTCCTAATTCGTATTGTTTGGGTGTTTTTTTCTGTCACAACGTGTACAGTAGTAACTTGACAGTACTTGCACACTTAAGTTGCACCTTATTTCCTTTGCTGGCTTGTAGGATTTTTGTGTGGAGGCTTTTTTTTTTTTTTTTTTTTTTTTTACATTTTGCCGCAATTCGCAGTTCTGTTTTAAGTCCTCCATATCTTAACTTTTAACGTTTTAAATCATGTGAACATGCCTCCATTCCTAATTGTAATCTTGTTTTAACTCTCGCAATCAGAGTATCGAGTAGAAATGCGGGAATGTGCTGCCACTCAGTAGTAGGTTTTTTTTTTTTTTTTTTTTTTAAATGGGAAAGGGGGTGTCAACGTTAATTGAGTAACCATTTTCAATTTTTCTGTTGTTATATACCAATTTCATTTTTTTTTTTGTTACCGAAAATCAGAAGCCCTAATTACTGTTATTTGATGTACTTATCCTGTGACAATTTATTATTATTATTATTATTATTATTATTTACACAGTATCTTTTTATTGCTAATTAGATGCAAGGCACCAGGAGAACAGGGACAAATAAACTTCAAAATGTAACAACTCTTATAAAACTCTCCCAGCCCACCCTTAAAACACATTCAGATGCAATACTTTCTCTGTGGTGAAGGTATCACAAAGAACATAAATTTACATAAGTAAGTCACAAAACACAGCATGCCAGAAATGAACAACATTTTTAACAATTAAATATATCGTTTTTCTTAATACATTTCAGAAACCATAATGCAGTGTTCAAACAGTAAACTGACATATAGGCAATTTAAATCTTTAAATGGATGCAAGAGAACTTATTTTGCAACTTCAACTTAATCACCCCTGCTGGTTTATTGCATAATTATATGATGTAAAAATGCAACTTTTAATATATTATTTAGATATAGTAACGATCTTGGTTCCCACAAGCAGGTGCCTCACACAGGGCGAGGCAATCCACACGAAGGCAGAGGGCAGGCGTGAACCCAGGACCTCTTGCACCAAAGCATAGTGACGATACCGCTGTACAAAGGATCATGTATCAGGCATGTGTCTTTGTATGTGATTACATTACCTACCAGCCCTGCTGCTGCCCTCCCCTGTGCACGCTACACTCTCCCCTGCTAGCAGCAGGTCCACCCCGGACTTGCTCACCAGGCTACAGTCTGTCGAGTGTGTGCTGGGGTACCTGCGTCCACTTCTGACACCAATGTAGCGATCTTGGTTCCTGCAGGCAGGTGCAACACAGGGCGAGGCAATCCACACACAGGCTGACAGCAGGCGTGAACCCAGGTCCTCTCGCACTAAAGCATAGTGCCAATACCGCTGTACCGCGCACGCTACAGTATATTGCTTGCTATAAAATGTTAAAAAAGCAGATAAAAAAATAAATAAAGTCAATTTTCAGTCCTGAAGTCTAAAATGCAACAAAATCAGTATTTTTTTTTCATAATTAAAAATAAATAAATATATTAAAATTGTTTCTAATTGTAGTTTACTTTGAATTGTATTTTCTTGGTTAAATTTACATTTGGAAAACAAACAAATGACCATTTCTTACGTTGGATTTTAAATATATAATTAAAGCATTTTATACTGTATTGATCGTTTACGGGCCACCTTTTTTGTGATGACTGTACAAAGTTAATATTAATGTACTGTATTGTGTAAAAAAATGTAATGTTTAAACATGACATCTCACTTTCTAGCTTTAATATGCTTTTCAGATTTGTGATAAATTATTGGGTGTGGTATTTGTGTGAAGGAATTAACTAGTTTTGTAAGGTTTATATATTAAAATGAATGAAATACTTGAAGATGATTAAGGGGGCTTTTGAACAAAAAACAAGCATACCTGGGAACACTGAAAATATGAAGCGTCACAAATAGTTTAGAGATGTTGGCAGTTGTAGTAGTGGTGTTAGCAGAATTCCTAAATAAGCTCCTCTCATAAGGAACCTTTAATACACCAGACACAAGTGTAAATTGCAATGCCCCTAGAGCAAACAATCAAAAACATGTTTATATAAGGAACATTTACTTGCACCTCAAGTTTCTCATTAAATTATGAAAGAGACTGGTAATTAAGCTTTGTTTTACCAACCTTTTATTCTGCTAATTCACTACACATTAATCTTGGCAACAACAATTAAATCTAACCTCTTGAAAGTTTCAGTTCAAATCTAAAATTACACATGCTTGTATTACAGGCATTAAAACAACAACTTGAACTTCCTTGATTTAATTCAAGATAGGAAGGTTTTGTCTGATTAAATCATACTAAATTGAAAAATAAACGTGATATAGTGTGCAACTTTAATATTACAGTATTGTTTATTATTTTATATTACAGTATTTACAAATCAATTGAACAGGTTGTACACCTGAGTTTTCCCACAAGGGGGATAAGAGGTTATAGGTACAGTGCAGGTCTAACACATATTTAAAAAGGTCTACCAGTAGAGCAGAGCAGCAAACGTGCAAGAAGCACACACGTGATCAATTACGGGTGTAGCCAAATGAAAGCAGCAGGTTCAAGTAAAGCTGAATAGTTAAACACATTGCACTGCAGTCCATGAAGTGAATGCTAAAAGCAAAGCAAGGTTCTACAGTTGAACATCTCTCATTTTCACTTTATTGAGGAAAATAACATGACCACTTGAGTACTTCTACTTACTGAAAGTACCATACATGCATTGCCTTTGCTGCCTTTGTACAATTCAATGTCTTGCAAAAATGGAATTTACAGTTTAACGGCCCAGAAAAATGCATTAAAAGAAAAAAATAAAGCAGAAGAGTAACAGTCTGAGTAAATTACACATACTGAAAGGATTATTCTTGGGTGTAATTAAATAAGACAAATAGTCGCATGGCATAAAAGACAAGGTCTATTTGAAGAGTCAGTTTGAATTATACCTACAGTAAGTGCAGAAAATGGACAACTGAACAGGTTAGAAATAGTGCTGTATCCCTAGTCTAGGTTTCCTTCTTGTTTTGACCAAAGCCATCAAAGAATGTAAAGCTCATTCAAATAGCAGAAACTACTTTAATAAAAACAGCAGCACATCTTTAAAATGCAACTCATCCTACTGTATTTGTATTATTAAGCTTAACATTGAAGATCTGCTGCCATTTAGTTTATCAAAAAGGTCTGGAGAGGTCTGGGTTGAACCCAAGAGTTGTTTGTTCCACAACACACCCAACAGTGCTTGCAAGACAGTTCCTGATCAAATGTTACAATCACATACGGTTTTGGTTCTTTACATTATTAGACATCCATTCATAAAAATATTTATTAAAAACAAATTCCTTAATAACAAACAGATGCACAGAAAATGGATCACACTCCTTCATTGTCACTGTTAATAAACATTTTCTTCAGGGTGTTCTCTTTTTGCCAATTTTGAAGATGTTTTTGCAAGCCCCAGTTTAAACAGTTAACAGTTTCAAATGGCCGTGTTTTTCTGTTTTACCTTTATGTGTTGCTTCTGTATTAAGATTTAATAACAACATTCACCTATACTTGGAATGCAAGTATCCAGTTGTGGAATGCAAGGGAATGTCTCATTCCAGAATGAAGGTGACAGCATCACTGGACACAATGAAAACTACGCAACAGGATTGAGCTGAAATAAGATGGATTCAGACTATTCTATAGGGAAACTTACTGATGTTTCTGAATATTCGAGACCCACTCAAAACGGTAAAGAAAACACTGACATTTGAATCTGTTTAATATTAAGAAAAATAAACAAAACTATTTGGAGAATTGATTCTACTACAACAGTGTCAGTAGTCTGTATTTCATAGGACACACTGGATTTCATGTATCCATGAGACAAACACATCATAAACAAAGCAATGAATGACATCTCCTTTTAACAGGAGGACTAGCCTTGCAGAGTTGGGGTCAATTCCATTTTTTCATTCCATTTCCAATCCCAGTTCTTTTATACAATTCCAATTCCGTTTTATGGCACAGTCTATACTGAGATTCATGACATAGGCTTTATCAGGTTACCTGACAAGTTCATAAAGTTGTATATAGTATTTGTTTGCTCAATAAAGCCTTTGTTGTAAAATGATTAGAAATGGAATTGAAAAATTTTAATTATATATATATATATATATATATATATATATATATATATATATATATATATATATATCTATATATCTATATATAATATATCTATGTATCACACAGTGGGTGTGTGTGTATTTTTAAAGTTTTATTAAAAAATAAAATATTAAAAAAACATACCATACAGAAGGTTAGGTTTATCAGATCACAGTGCAATCTGTGCAAGAATTATTGGCAATTTCATACACAATTGTACCCTGAGCAAATGAAAAGAAAAAAACCCATAAAAACCCCACAACATACGCAAACATTTCACAAAGCACCCTTAATTCCATTAATACATAATGTACCCCCCTCTTCTTAGACACACATACAGTAACATGTACACTCAGAGAAGGTATTGTTTTCGTTTCCAAAGTGTCACAGGCAGATTGCATCTCCCAACATAACCAAGTCCTACAGCAAGAACAATAATACCATTACAATTATTTAAAAATAAAATTTAGAGTGACCAATACATTTATTTATTTAACACCCCCCCCCCCCCCCCCCCCCGCCCCCCCAATTTAGAATGTCCAATTATGTTTTTTCTACTCACCGCAGCAGGTCCCCAAAACAATACAGACGTTCTGAGGGCGTGCGAGCGTCCTCTGATCTCACCAGAGCACAAGTGGGCGGGCTACCGATCCTGGAGAACAGAGATCAGCCCTGCTTTTTATCCACTCTGAATGTGCTCTGTGCCTGGCCAGAGGGTTCGCTGTTGCGCAATGAGGAGAAGGAGTCCCTGCTGGGTTCCCATCCTCCCACCCAGTGAGCGTCAGAGCCAATGTGACACCCCCTTTTGAAGTCCCCAGAAAAGTTCGGCCTCTATGCACAGCCTGAACGCGAACTGACACTGTCCAAGCAATACAATTTTTTAATAATACATTAAAATGAAGTGCTCATTTGCATGCTCAGACTGAATTAGTGCACAAAGTTATACACCAGTTCAGAAGACCACTGGGATTGGGAAATGTTGGTTTTCATAAAGGATTTATTAATTTTATTTCAGGGATACTGCACTATTTAACCAATGCAGACTCCTGTAGATATCAACCCACAATGACCTTTCTCTGGGAATAGGATGGACATTTGGTCCCCTTGATAGCATTACGTTTCTTTGTTCTAAGCAAAAGGACTGGTTTATTCCAATGAAATGTAAATAATTTTTACAAGATTTATTTTAAAATGCCATGCACTGGCTAAGCCCTTTGAAAAACATTAAGCAAGCTATACCATATATAGACATAATATAAATGAGGGGGCAGAAAGGCTAGCTTATGTCATAGCTCTTGTCTATACCCTATAATAACCAGAGTAGGGGTTGGGGGAAATATCCATTTTATTCCCACATGTCCTTATAAGCCACAATTACAATATTTATGCAGTAAATATAAAGACGTTGAATGGATAAACCAGGTACCAAAAGATTATTTGTTTTTGTTTTTGTTTTTTTTTTGTTTTTTACACACAGCTGTAGTATAACTGAGGTTATGTAGTTTACCACAAGGCATAAACAAAAATGAAAGATAGAAGTGCTTCTATATTCTACAAAGGCAGGGGCACCACCATAACAAGAACACATGCATCCTTATATACTCTCTCACGCACACACACATTATTCATACTTTCTACTCACTCTGCATCCCAGACCCAACAGTTATTTCACAAAGAACGAGTGCTTTATTATTAAAGCATCCAAAACAAGACATTACCCTTAGAATACAGAATAGCACACTATGCATGAAAGTACCAGTAATCATATTTTTGCAAGTCCTTCATTTTTCTTATAATATTATTGGAACACGCAGTGTGCAATATATATATATATATATATATATATATATATATATATATATATATATAACTTAAATTTAAGATTTGCCTTCAGCATTTTCTTAGAGTAGTTTATTATTTATGTACAATTAAACCCATATTTATCAAATCAGCTATTTGCATAACAATAATTGTCAGCTATATTAGGATTGGGTGCACTACGAACCTTGCTGTTGTAAACATTGCAGTTTTTCTTCACAGAATGGAAGCTTGAAGGCCAACGTACCAGGAAGAGGAAGCAAACGCTTACCACAGGTCATCAACATCATTGCTGAGCTCACAGACCTGAGCGGGATTTGGGATCTTCGGAATTTGGCATAAGTTTGCTGAAGCACGGTTTAAAAAGTAAAAAGTAAAAAAAAAAAAAACCAGAAAAGGAAACCTTGTTGTAAAATGCACACTATTATTTTTATCAGAAGAGCATGCTGTAAAGTTCAGATCTTATGATGCAATGTATTCACCGGTGTTATTGGTACGGTGGACGACATGGTGTAGTACAAGCACTAGGGACTGTTAAAGAACCCCTGATTGTACAATGTACACATAAGGCAAGGTATACCTTTACGCTTTCATCAACGTGAGAAACAACTTTACTTTATCATTTAAATCACACAGATTGCAATTACCCTGAAGAAAGCAGCAATTACACATATATAAGTCCTCTTAATTATTTTATATGTTGCTCTTTGCAGGCTGTTTGATCAAACGGTGCAGTGTCAAGTGTCACACAATCCGGAGTCAACATCTTAAGAGTTTCTGAAACCTATTCAGGGTTCTCCCCCTCCCAATGTAGGCCACAGAATGGACACAGTGGATGACATTCCTATGAGGAAAGGGTCATGAAGCAGAATCCCAATATTCAGCAAGATCCTTCTTACTACAGAAAGGTAGCAGCTTCCTTTACCTTGGGGAAGGGGAAAATGTGCATCTGGCATTCTTTCAGATACGCCTGATCAGAACGGATTACCATAGTTTTGATGATGGTGATTCAAAAGAGCTTCACTTTTGCCTCTGCACTGAGAAATGGTAGCGGTTGTACAGGTCAGCCCTCAGTCACTCCCCTGTGAGGTTTCTGTGGAAGCCCCTTCCCCTTCACCCCGCCATGCTTTGGGTTCAGGTATACCTCGGCATCTCGCACTGCTCACAGCGGTTCAGGGCTGGGTGGTTCAGGAAGGTGCAGCTTTCACAATTCCAGTGGGCCCCTTCAAAGTCTTCGTCTCTCGGTTGACGTCTGGGCTTTGAGCTTGACCTGGGCTCTGCAACAGGACGCAGAAAAGCAAAGATATTCAGACACTAAGGATTTGAAGACAGCACGTTATCAAATGCAGTAAGCCAGCTAGCCATGGAGACTACGGTCAGTCCCTTTCCATTTGCAGTCAGTAAGAAGACCTATAGGACCAGCACTTTATTTGAAGTACTTTTATTTTGTACAGCCAACAGAGAGGAGGGATTTGAACATTACGTTTCTCAGTATAAAGAGGAGTCACATCTGGACAAGTGACGACTGCTTTTCCACATGTTTTTATTGTCTCTTTACTATGTTACTTCTTTGTGGGTCAGAAAAATGTTTGCAAATACTTGGAATTCTTTGTTCATTACATAACAATAAAATCTAATCCATGTTTACTATAATCAGCATCATCATTCATATTGGAAAATATGAGACCTACAAAGTTATGGTTATTTTTTATTACATATCATTTACTTGAATTATCAGCTCCATGTTCTTTAACGGTATAAACTGCAGCAATTTTCATACAATAAAATACAATAATGGTTTCACGTAAAAACCATGATTTCCTAAGTATATCTAAATTATTGGGTGGATTTATTTATTTATTTTTTTTAATTCAGGCGGACCAGTACAATACTAATATACATTTTCATCAGAGTTAAGACTTTGTATAAATTTTAATAAACTTCAAGAATTGTGAATGATTTGAACCATCAGTAGTACTACCTCCACTACAGGGCACCAAAGAATTGAACACCAACAGCAAATCCCATTGGAGTGTCCACACAGCATTTCTATTATACACTGGAATACGACCGATTTCTCTACCAAAAATCAGAAAATTGGAACCAATATCTTTCCAGAACAGCTCACCTTTTTTACTTGGCTCTGGAGGAACTACTGGACCAGGCTGAATGTGATCATAGAAGTTGTTCAATGCTTTTGGATCAAACTTCCCTGGAAAGAGAAGGAGAAATTATATTATAAGCAACACAGTTCAATTGTGATAGTTTTTTTTTTTTTTTAATTCAGCTTGACAAAATTTCTACTAGTCAGTCACTGGCTATTTGCTAAGCTGTCCTATAGACAGTGCCTATTTGAGTCACATGTTGCATGAGGTTTGATTGAGATATGTTATTTCTATTGGTGCAGCGGATAATCTTTCACTTCATACATACTGCATAAAAATGGGAATTATAGTGGGACTTTGATGTCTGAATGATGTATATATATAATAAATACCCTGAAATAGTACTTTATATATATATATATAGATATATAATTATCTATACTACTGGATATATATATAATATTTTATATCTTAATAATATATATATATATATATATATAATACAAACAATTCATTGTAATATATATATATATACACAAACAAAAAACAACAAGCATTATTTCCAAACTGCTGTAAATTTCAATTGTTTTATTTCTTCAACAACAGCAAGGTCAAACCTAAAGAAGGAAACCTGCCCTCTGTTCTGGAAGATGTATGGTGCTCAACTGCAATACAGTAGTAAGAGGCACTTAAAAATAAATAAATAAATAAAAGGATGATCTTTTATTAATTAATAGCGTCTCCTCACCGAAGGGGAAGAATCACACAGGCAGTACCTGTCCAGCTAAATCACAATGTACACCCTTCCTCGGCTAGGGCAACGCTTCTCTAATTCAGGGCTCTAGTACTTCAGCACAAAGGCATCAAAATGTGCAAGACGACCTGCAAGCGCTGTGTTCGAGCTACAAAAGGAGCCGTTTTCAAAACTCTACTGCTGTAAAAGGGCTAATTAAACATTGAACCTTTTAAACATCCACAGGAATGGAAATAAGACTCCTATTGTATAGCAGTTTGACCCATTCCTGGTTTCACACCGAAGCTTGTTACCTGTACATTGGCTAACAAAGCTTGTAGTAAAACCCGGGTGAAACTGCTAGGCAATAAGAGCCTTCTTTACGTCCCTGATCTATCCAAGTTACATTAAATGAAAAACAATTCTCTACATTGAATGCAATAAATTTGAAACATTAAGGTTTATTAAGTGACTTTCTTTAAAAAAAAAATATGATAAAAGGTAAACAAACACCAAGTATTTGCAAATAGCCATCATAGCTCATGTATCTTGAAGTTTAACCATGCTTCTCCCGATGATTATGCTATACATTTTCCATGGTTTGTTATGTTTAATATTCTTTACCAAACCTCTCTGGACTTTACAATGCTTTATTACACTTGGCGATGCTCTTTCTAATGGAAAGTTTTATAAGGTAAGACTTATGGGGTACTCTCGAGCAAGGGCCAGGCACACACACACACACTACATCACATACTGGCTGCTTGATATCAGAATGACCAATGTACAGATGTGGGTCTTAAAGACAACCCCTATAAGGTCTTGATTATACTCAAATAATTCCTTATAAACAATACACCAATGAACTTTAAACATACGATTTGAAGTCCCATAATGACAACACAAACATAAATTAGAGATGATTTAAAGATGGATCACTTATTTACAGACCTCTAGATTTAAGGAGGTCAATTTCTTTCAGTGTACAGTCAATATTGATTTGAAGCTGTCTGTTCTGGCTCCTTAGTCTGGTCATATCTTCTGGCTAGTAAGAGAAAAAGAAGGAAAACACCACAGTGAATCAAAATTACTGTTGGGCTTTGTAGTTCACTTGAGACCAAGGAAAAACTGACCATCCGAATCCTTCAAATAACAAGAGACCGCTGACTGAAGCAGGAGTGTTGGTTTCATTAAAATATATACCTGATTTATGGTGCTAATTTGCAGTAGAGTTAACTGGGAAATCCTTCAAAACTAACAATTATAAATGGTTCATTAATGCAATGCAGTTGAATAATGAATAATGCAATGCAGTTTAGAGCTGTTCGAAATGAAATAAATAAACTTGTGTGAATATTCTAAACCCCCTTTTACACTGGCATGCTCTACCCGGGTCAGGCCCTGGTGTCATGCGGGTCGGGTATGTGACTTCACACTGCTTTTGATAAAGCAGTGTTGACCTGGGTGACAGACGGAAGTACACAATGCGCGTATCAGGGCCCCGGAAGCAGCTCGTTACTGATGCTTCCACCCAAGCTTCTCTGGATTAAACAGACGACCCAAATGTTGATTAGAGCAAATCTTTCAACATCCCTACTGCAATCTGGCTCATGCTGCGTCTCAAATCTAAAAAATAAATTAAAAATGGCCAAAACAGAATAAACAGAAATGTTCCTTGCAGAAGTGAAACCTTCACGTAGGCGTGGCTGTTTGTTTTTGTGTCTTGCTCAACCCCCGTCAACCCACATCCTGAGGTGGGTCACTGGGACCCAGGTTAACCCGAGTACGACCCAGGTACGTGGTCTGACACTGCACAGGATTGTGACCTGGGTAGAAGTACCAGTGTGAAAGGGGCTTAAGGCTATTTTTACAGTATAATAATACATTTCAAACTTGCATTAGTTTTTCACCTTTTTAAAGTACATTACTTGTTGTAGCCTATGCGCAGTTTTGTACATGCAGATTAAAAGTGTCATAAATAGTTTCAAATTCACATTTTATATGGGGCAACAAGGCCAACAATACCAGTTGGGTGGTGCCATATGGGTATAGTGTAAACCCCTCGGCTCTAATTTTGGAAATGGAATTCGGCATGGATTTAGAAGAAAGCAGGTATCAGAATGCGTATACTCCCTCCACCTCTTTTAAGAGTGCCTTTTGTACCTGAAGAATTGAATGTTACAAGCAGAAACTAAGCTTGTGTTACAATAAAGCTGCAAATTACAATATGTAAATATTGAAATATATTCTGTACAAAACAGGACCTTGAAGCCCGACTTCAGGTACTGGGTGTGTTGTGTGCCGTGACGGTTTGCTTCCTCTTGATTATGGGGGAGCTTTCCACTGTGGAATATACACTAATGATGTCCCTCTGCATTCAGCAATTAAAAATGCAGGTAAAGCAAGCACTGCAATACAGCACCATATATCAAGCATGTCTAATGTAAAAAAAAACAAAACACAAAACAGTATTCACAGCTTATTTAACAGTACAAAATCTAGAGGAGAAAAAAAATACCATGCTTTACTTTATTTATATAAGATAAACAGTAAACTATATAATTTGTGGTAACACTGAATACTCCCAATGACAATAATACCCAATGAACAATGAGTACTCATTCAAAACAAATGTACTGGACAGATTTGAATCCCCAATGTATACTATATTGTTACGGCAGAACGACCAGCCCAGAGAGACTGACCGCTGGAATCAGTGAGGTGGTGTTGACTCTGTGGAAGCGTCTCTGCATGAGGTCGTACTCCATGCCGTTGACGTCAGTCTTGAGCTTCTCCAGTATCTGTTTCTCCAGATGAAGCTCCTTTACCAGCCTCTCCATGCGGGCCCGCTGGTGCAGGAGCAGGGCTGAAACCACAGCGAAACATGTGAGACAACCCTGACAAAACCAATATGCATTCCTGCAGCTCCAAACTAGGACACAGTGTGGCGCTAGTGATTTACAAAACTTTGAACGACAATTATTTTTTTTTCAGCCTGGAAAAGGGATGAGATTTGCAGCTATCAAAACAGCAGCATACAATTCTGAATGGAAAACAGTTTATTTTGTTTGGATTGTAAACGTTATATCTGTATTTTGTTCCCAATTAAGATATTTAAAAACATGGTATTTTTATATGACTTCTTTCTTTAATTTTTTTTTTTAAATGCATGTTTGTTTCTTAACAAAGTGAGGTCCTTTGCTTCACGTTGTGAAGATAGGCGTCTCAAAACACCACCACTCTGACCTGTAGGCCTAAACACCCTCCATGCAGTCCAAGGGACTTATGACACTGCATTTTTGGCTGCAGGCCAGAGCAATACTTTATAACCAAAACACAAGGTCTACAATATTCAAAGTCAAAATCTGTATTGCAACTTTCAGCTCAGGCATTCCATAATGATACTCGATACAGACGTCACCACTGGAGGGACTAGAAATGGCAATTAAAAGTAAAAATAGAAATGTTTGGAGACTGAAATCACACACCCAAAACAATCAGCTGTTTCATTCAAGCATTCTAAACTGAATGGATTCACCACATTTAAAAGGAAATTACAACTTACAGATAAAGTACACGACACAGACAATACACTTACCAATACCGTAACTATTTCTGATATTCATGATAAGTTAAAATCCCCTTGCACTGTTTTGTTTATTTTATTTATTTATTTATTTTTTAATTTCCAGGAAGCTGTTTCCACTAAACCAGGTATAAAACAGCTCCTACTTCAATAGAAGGCATGTTTGAGAAGGGACGCAAATAATTCAGCAAACAAGAGCGTTGATATGTAAAAAAAACAGAATATTGTTGAAATGCTGGCGCCAATTCTACAGCAAACTACACGTTAAATGATGCATCTTAGATTAAGAACACACTACAGTGCAGAATCTTCACTCAGCTACACCACACGCTGCATTTTCACTTTACTTTAACAGGAAACCATTGTTGCTCGTTTCACATCACCTGAAAAAGTAAAAGTCCCCTTCCGTACAGCAATGAATAATTAAATACTGAAAGGTTTATCATAAGAAAATCCATTTCATATACTGCACATGGAGTAAGGTTTCATGCTTTTGAGAAAAGCAAAAAAAAAAATGCATCTGCTCCCATTTGAAGTTAAACAACACACCAGTATATGTATTGTTTTTGGAGACAAAAGTGGCTAGTACTGCATACTTGCCAACATTTGGTAATTGTTCAGAGGGACACTTGTCTCCGGGGGAGGGGGGTCATATGCATGGGAGGAGTTATACGCAAAAAAAACTCATTATCATATAATAGACGTATCCCTCCCCCCTCCCCAACTCAACACCACACAACTATCATGAAAATAAAAACAGAAGCAGCATTCTTACCTTTGTATAAGATGGGTCAGCTGCACGAAGAGCGCAGCGTCTGGTTTTCACTAACTCTACTGTGCATAATAAATGTTTTTTTTTTTTTCCTATGGGTAAATATCGGGAGTTTAGAAACAGTAAAAAAAAAAAAAAAAAAAAAAAAAAAAAAAAAAAAAAACATTCAGTTTGTGTATCAGAGCTTTAACACCAGAGCTGGCCTTGATAACGTCTTAGCTGGAACACAATGCACACTGCATAGTAAACGGCTTTACAATTCACTGCCTATCATAACTACAGATCAGCAGTAACAAACCTTGGATTTGGTTTTATAGCAGCTCATTGAATACACTATACAAGACAGGATGATAAATAACACCTAGGCTGTACCCAAGCAGGAATTGTTAAAATAAGAATCCAATAATAACTCAAATAAAAGCTGATACCCATTTTTATAGTATTGCTGTTTTCTTTTCATAACCAGCCTCTTTTAACAAGCCTCCTCTTGATGGCCATACCTCTTATGAGCCTGTATTTATATTGCTTCCATATTGTATCAATAACAACAAAACAACATTTGGTGCATCATGCACCCCACTGTTACATGCATTTTTTGAGGTGCAGGTAATTTGATCAATTCTTTAGAGCTAAGAGAGGGGGTTACCGATAGACTGAGGACCAAAAAGGTGCAGAGAAGAAGAATGTAGTAGACAAACTAGTGATCAAAGAATCAAAATACAGGTTTAAACTCAAAATGATTCTGCAGATTTAAAACCCTAATATGCCTAACACACTAAAGGGCCACCAGATTATTACCTTGAGTGTAAGCATAGTCGTCAGAGCCTGAACTAAACTTCCTGCGATATTTATTGCTGCCCCTGTCTCCGATGGTGCCGGGCAGGGCAGAGATGGGTTGGATGGGTTCGGGAGCACCGGGGTGTTCTCCCTGCTCCACTAAGTTCAGGATGCTCTCAGTCTCTACAGTGGGCGACTCCACCTGCCGCTGTACTGGTCTGCCAGGAGACACTTTGATCTTGAAGGTGTAGGTGGAGTTACTGGGCTGTGTGACCCTTGCCCGAGGCCCGCCGGCAGCCACAGCTGCCTGTCCTCCCCCTGCTCCTCCTCCACCTCCCTGCTGGGGTGAAGGGGCCGGCCGGGAGTGACCCTGGTGGATGTACATGCCCGGGTGATAAGCTGCCACCTGAGCAGCACTGCTCATGCTCATCTGGCCTCCGGATATCCCTCTGGAAGGGGAGCTGGGTGCTATATACAGTGTGTTCTGGCCTCGCTGCTGCTGCTGCTGGTGGTGATGATGATGCTGTTGACTGGTGACAGGAGAGGAGCTGCGGTTGAGGGACCTTTGGGGAGACTCCAGGGTGATTTCTATCTGGTTTTTGATGGAACTCTTGGACATCACTGGTGATAGGTAAGGGATAAAGGAGACAGGCTGGCCTCCTTGCTGCTGGTAGCCATGCTGCTGCTGCTGGTACGGTAGAGACATCATAGTTGGGGGGCTGATTGGCATGAAGACGTGGGAGGTCTGGTGGCAAGGCTGGCTGGGCTGGATCTGGTGCTGAGGAGAGCTGTAGGGAGAGGGGAACTGGGAAGGTGGTGGGGAGTGGTAGGCTGATTGAGGCATCTGAGACTGCTTGGAGGAATAAGGAGTAGGCTGGTAGGGCGAGGGCTGGGTTTGGTAGACAGGGATGGCATGAGGCTGCTGATTGTAAGGTTGCATCTGACACTGTGCAGTGGGGGAATGCCAGGGTGAACTCTGGGGGGTCTGCCTGCCCGAGGGGCTCTGGGAGGAAGCAGACCGGATGAAGACTGCGTTTCCGGCCGTGGCATAAGGGCAGTTCTGGATCTGGGAGGGGAGGTGCAGGGCGCGTGGGGCAGCGGGGATGTTCTGGGACAGAGTGACGGTGATGGGGTTCATGGTGTAACGGGGAATGGGAGTGTAGGTAGGAGAGACACCCTGCATAGCAGAAGCACTCATCCCAGGTGGGAGAGAGGTCGGGGGAGGCGTGCTGGCTGTGCAACCCTGCTCGTTCATAAAGAAGGGATTGTAGACAGGTGAAGGGGCTACAGTGGCGGGGGCTGAATGGGGCTCTTGGAGCAGGCACATCATCTGCTGCTTGGTCCCTCCTCCTCGCTGTGGGTCAATGTGCCCGTCGCTCGAGCTGTGCACCAGCGTCCGCCCCCCGTTGGTCTGGGCCCCATCCCCTGCTTGGTACCCGGTGGCGGAGTGGATGCCCAGGTTGATGTGAAGCATGTGGTTCCTGTTCATCCTGGTGTCCTCCGGACTGTGGTACTCCCCATACAGGTACTTGCTGCTCTCCAGCGCAAGGGCTCGGCAACAGGCTTCCAGATTGTTGTTATTCTTATTGGGGAAAAACAAAAAACAAAAAAAGAGAATACAGTTTGTATCTGATTTGCTGCTATGCATCAGTGCAGGAAAAAATGCAGGCACACCCATGCATATTTGAAAAACCCTTCCTGTTTGTTTTGGATACAATAGATTTAGCTGCTGCACCTACACGTCTGATCAAACCCTGAACAGTACATTGGAAAATCCAAAACATTTTTCATCAACTAGAACAAAACTGCCTTTCAGTCAGGTCTGGTAACTACTAAACCTTTGTCTCTGTAAATCTCTTCAGGGCATTCTATAGAGCAAAATCAAATTCTACACAACATGGGTCATTTAAAAGGTTGGCAGTCATACATTGCATCACTGACTAATGCTAAACACTTATGAACAAAATGAAACAAAAAAAAATGTTTATATATATATATATATATATATATATATATATATATATATATATATATGCCCCACCTACATCGGTTTGGGGCCAATTAATTTTTAGAACCCTGAAATCTTTTTCTGTTCTGAGTGAGGTTGCCTTGCGAATGACCCCATCGTGATGCAGAAAATTCACAAGCAATGAGCAGCAACTTCACAGTGTGCATCAGTCTTCTAATTTAAAGCTACAGTACCAGATTAGCTGCGCAGTACAAAACACAACAGAATAAAATAACACATCAAATAGCAACCTAAATATTCTACATTTCTTTAATTCTAACATAAATAAAATAATCTGAATAGTGCAACTGGTCCAGAATGCTGCAAGAATACTGACAAGTACAAAATGAACTGATCACATTACATTGTCTTGGAAACTTTGCATTGGACACCTTTCAAATATCTGGTTATTTTTAAGATTCTTCTGTTGACCTTCAAGGCTGTCCAGGGAACTGGCCATAAATGTCCGCTGCGCTCTTCAAGCTCAGAGCTGCTGGCTGTTCACATGATCAGATGTGTCCTAAACCTTGGAACTTGTTGCCACTAGTTGCTAGAGGTTCTCATTCTCTTGAGAAATATAAACCACATTTGTTTTTCCTAGCTTTTCCTAATTTAATTTTGGGATGGCATTGCCATGAAAGGAGCTAAATAAAAACACATTTAAATATTGTAACCTGGCCAAAACAGAAAATACATTCCAACAATACGCTAGTTTGAAATGTATTTATTATTATATAAAAAAAAAAAAAAAGATGACAATCATGTATGAAGAGAAATAAAAATTAAACCAGTGCTAATTTGTATTTTGCAGAAGTTCACCCACAATTTTAAATCTTAGACAAAACTATGAGGGAAAAAACAAACAAACAAACAACCACCACCTATATACAATTCTACCCATAGACATTGTTTATTTAGTTATTCAATGTTATTATTGGTTAGAATTAAACCAATGTAGAGGACGCACTTTGCTGGGGACCCTGAGGGTGGAGTCACATTGGCTCCGACGCTTCTGGGGTGGGGGGATGGGAAACCGGCAGGTATTGCTTCTCCTCATCGTACAACAGCAAAACCTACTGACAAGACACTGAGCACATTTAGAGTGGGTAAGAGGCAGGGCTGATCTCTGTTCTCTGGTATCGGTAGCCCACCCACCTCTACTCTGGACTGCTCGGTGTAAAAGCGATTCTGGCTTTAGGCTTGTGAGATCAGAGGATGCTCACATGCCCTCAGAACATCTGTGTTGTGTGGGGACTCGCTGCGGTGAGGAGAAAAAATAAACATAATTGGACATACCATATTGGACGAAATGAATTTATTTATTTTATTTTATTTTATTCTGTTAAGTACTGTGCAGCTAATGTGGTACTGTAGCTTTAACAAGGAGACCGACTCACACTGTGATGTTGCTGCTCACTGCTGGTGTTTGAATGATCTTCAGATCGGGTTAGTGAATGTTCTGCATCGTGATGGGGTCATTGGCAAGAAAACCCCACCCCGAACACAAAAACATTTCAGGTTTCTAAAAATGTTTAGAACACACACACAGTTAACTGGACGTATGGCAACGTGTGTAACAATGCATACGTAAGTAACAGAATGAAAACAATCCTGTTTGCACAATGAATAACTGTCTGTATACTGTGCACTTTGTGTAGTGGGGTAAAATGGCTGCAGACTAAAAAACTAAGTTTTCCCAGAAGGTCAGTCAAAATGACTGAAGTTAATTGTGTAACAAGACACAGGTCTGTCTTGTTAGGGCGGGGTCCTGGCTGTATAAAGCCAGCCTCGAATCCAGTTCAGAAAGAGTCTAACGGAGCTGATTGTGGAGCGAGACATTCTGTGTTTATGAAAGATTACTGTAAATATTCAAGAACTGCTGTGGGATAGGGTTGCTGTTTGTACAATTACCAACTTTCTGGACTTGTGTTTAGTTAGCACTCCTTGCTGCAGTAGGTTTTTGTTTGGTTTTGCCAGCCAACGATATGTATAACATACGCTACAACGTTTTCACTGCAACTCCTGTGTATTGCGTATTTCCTACCGTAGTTTGCCTTGGCCATAAGTCACTCTATCACTATATATATATAAAGATTAGGGCTACTGATTTTCCACGATCGCGGAATTAGGCATTGGGAACTGAATTGGCATTTTGGGAGTGGAATTCTGCTTTGAAACTGCACCTTTTAAAAAAAACAAAAACAAACAAACTATGCGAACAGTGTTACCGCTGTTCTCCTAAAAAATATTTAAAAAAACAATAGATTGCTTTGAAAACTACACTACCCAGAACCCCAGCGATGATGCTTTTACAAAATGTTTTTGTATGTTATTTGGATCATTGGATAACTAGAAAACAGGTGGTTTTTTGGGCGTTACGCCGATAGACTGCTGCGGCATCGTGCGAGCCAAGTTGTTTAATAAAGCAACTGGCTGTTTTGCGAGTTCCATTCTGTGGAATAATTTTGGAGTTGTATATACAGAAAAGTCTTTTTTTTTTTTTTTTTTTTTTAAATAACGATCAGCAATCTCCTGTTGCTTAACATGGCTTTCTACTCTAGCTACTGTAATAGAACACAAAGTGGTGAAAGTTGTAGATTCAATAATAAGTGGACCAATAAATACTTATTTTTTTTACCAACTGTACTTAACGCAAAGCCAGTGTGTTTATTGTGCAATGCATGTGTGTCAGTAGTTAGGAATACAATATAAAAAGGCATTTTGAAACCAAACAAGGAGCTTTTGGAAATACATATCCAGAGGGCATAGTAGTTAGAAGCGCTGATCTCTTCTTAACAGTTATACTATTAATATGTCACATACATTTAAAAATATTTGTAATGGTACTCCATTAAATTCTCACATTATTCTACTATCAAAGAACTATTCATATGGTAAAATGTGTAATTCGTGTTCAATATATGAACATTAAGTTAAGTAATATTTATTCTTGCTCAGATATGCAGAGTAAAATACTATGGACCGTCTACACCTAACTTTTTTCCTATCTGGCCCCCTTAAATTAAAAAAAAAAAACTAGCTGAAGAGCCCTGGTCTAACTAAGGCAACTATCTGTCTGGGGTATACGAGAAACACATGCAAACAGTTTTAGAGCAAGTACAACATAAACCAGACTGACTAACAGGAGTACATTACTGCTGGTTTTAAACTCTGTCAGCAAAGATGTTAAAACTTCTGTTAAAATATCTGTTTAGTCCAGCTCTCAGTGTTATAAAACTGGAGACTGAATACTGGTCACCAGTTGAACTTCCTGCACTGGCATAAAATCCTCTTAATGTTGAGATTTTTTGGACTTAAAACGAATGTCCACATTTTTTTCTTTAAGCCAGTCTTAAAGTACATTAACAGCCCATGCTGTGTTTTTTCAATCTTAGTTTTCTTCTATTTAATTTAGCTGTCCCTCATCTGTTGACAGTTACTAATGACAGTTTATTTATTTTCAGGTGGACTGCTGTCTTCACTCAGCAAGTTGGTGTTGTACCAGTTAGATGTTTTCATCCCCAGATATATTAAAGGAAACAAATAGGTGGAATGTCACTCACTTTTGGCAGTGGTTTTGTAACTAACAACAAATAAAATGGCAGTTTGTCATGGAATTTAGAACGTAGTGGTGCGTAGTGATTTTATTCATACACATATTCACCAATATAAAAATGACACCTTCCCTGTAAAACATAAAAAAATAAAAAAATTTAATAAAGATGTACATTTAAAATGTTTCCATGCCTACCTGCATTATAAATACTCCTTTCCCTCCCAATCACACCGAGTGTCTCGGCAGCCGGTGCATCTCCCACTGAAGTAAATAACATGCCAACAAAAAAAAAAGTATAAATTGAAACCTTTCCGATACTGAACTTTATTTTTTAACAACCGCTTTGCTTCCTACAACCATCTACAATATTTATTTCTCTCCCAATCACGTCCTGACTGTCATTTTTACTTCCTGTCCATCTCTGCTGCCGGCAAAGCTCCTGCCTCACATAACTTTTGTTTTGTTTCTTTTAGTCACGAATTGCAAAATGTTTCACAAAAAAATATCAACTGCGACTTTCGCCATATATCAGAAAATGATTACCCCTCGGGAAGGCAATATTGCCCTCAGCCTTTGGCTTCGAGCACCATAATCCCTGTCATCCAGTATTGCCTTCCCTCTGGGGCAATGACTTTCTGATATGATTCAAAGGGAAGTCCATATACACACACATACACAGCAGAACCTCACTATAACACCCTTCATTACAACAAACTTGAACCACAAATAATAATAATAATAATAATAATAATAATAATAATAATAATAATAATAATAATAAAAACACACACACTGTCAACATCCCGTCTGTACACACAGGATGCCACCTCCACTCTTTTGCCTTAATAAGAAGTGCGTGTTGTGTACTATGCTTCTGAAACAAAATTAACTATGATGCAACAAAGCTGAAAACTATATTGGATTGTTTGAAAAAAGGAGCAACACAGGCATAGCTCTGGCGTGAATATAGGTTGTCAAAAAACTCTTTTTTGGTTTGTTCTGCAACCATGCAGCAAAGCAAAATTGATTAAAAGATGGGTTGATTTTGAATAAAAGCTTGGTTTGGGATTTTAAGATTTGGTGCACTTTGAAAAGATTAATGTTAGATTGATTTTGAATAAAAGTTTTTCAGTTCAGGATTTTGGCTTTTGTACTGCGTTTTAATTCTTCAACGTATAGCATAAAGCAAAGCAGAGTACTGTATACATGAGGTGAACAGGTACATGTAATTCTACTTCTATTCACAATCTCATCTTATTAACTTACTCCAACAGTTTATTGTTCATTTTGATTGTCCTTTGGCTATAACAAACCCCTCATTATAACGAACAAAAGGCTTGGACCCCAACATGTTAGTTAGAGTGAGAGTGTACTGTATCTAGTAGAAGTTTGCCCCTAGTGGTGTACTGAGGACAATACCTCCCTCAGTGCTATGATCAATGCAGGTGAAAGAGGCAGATGAACGACACCAGGACTGTTTTGGAAGTACAGGTTTTTATTGCACACACTCAGTGTAGTTCCAAAAAGAAAACAAAAATAATAATTTTCACACAGTACAGAAGCAAAAAAAAAAAAAAAAAAAACCTTGCCATGAAAGGCTATAACTCAGGGCTTCTCAAACTCTGTCCTGGGGACCCCCTGTGGCTACTGGTTTTTATTCCAACCGAGCTCTCAGTTACTTAACTATACCCTTAACTGAACAGATATTGTGTGTAATTAGACATGTTTACTTATTTTCGGCTCGTAAACAGTTGCAGTTCAAGTTACTTATCAATATTACATCTAACTTGAAATATGCAACTGTTTACGAGTTGAAAAACAAGTAAAAAGGTCTAATTAGCTAATTCAGTTCAATTAAAAGGGCTAGTTAAATAGATTGTTCGGTTGGAATGAAAACCGGCAGCCACAGGGGGGTCCCCCAGGACAGAGTTTGAGAAGTCCTGTCTAACTAAACAGGATTTCCCTACCTAACGAGGAGGACTAATCCCTTTACCTCCAAAAACAAAAAGGTGAACACTCCGTTCAAAACAAAAGCAAAATAAAACAAGGTAACAGTGAACCAAAATTTAAGAAAATTTTTTAAATGGTTTTCAGTTTAACAGTCACCTCTCCAAAAGAGTCAGGCCCAGATAGTCAAAGCGATGCGCAATCCTCTCACAAAATTTGTGCCAAGCAAAAATTAGTGCTTTTGCACAAAAACTGATGTGTTCCAACACAGCACAAAACAGTTGCGAAGTTGGAAAACAAGTTTTTTTGCTCAATATGCAAATGTGTTTGTGCCTCACAAAACCACCTGCGTATTCAATACCAATCTTTTGAATATAATCATTATACAGATTATATGATCGCTGGGTGTTTTCCATTGTTGTAGACCTCGGACAGCTCCTGCATTTCACTTTAGTGATTGGGTGAGAGTGTTGCAGTGATGTGTGCAGAATTAAGGCTGGCTTTTTAAAAGCGTTATTTTGTGTAAAGCAAAAGTGGTTTTGAACATGGTAGTAATTGTCGGCCACTCCCGCCAGATTGCGCTATGCATGCATTATATCTGTGAATGCAAAAAGAAGTAGTTTAGAATATGGTACATTTTGCGCGCAACCTTCTGTGTGGTGCGCAAACTTCTGTGTGGTGCGCAAACGTTTCGAATATCTGGGCCTCAGTCCTCTGTCACAGGCTTCTGCCCTGTCAAACACCTATATTTTATATAAGGAGGAGAGTACTGTGTTAGATTTAGAACAGGGGTCTCCAACCCTGGTCCTGGAGAGCTACTATAGCTGCTGGTTTTTGTTTCAACAGATCCGTTACTTAATTGAACCAATTATTAGCTTAATTGGTCAAGATTAACAGGTGTTCCAGATCTTTAGCCACTGATGATGTAAAGACACCTATAAAACCTCCGGACCTCCTCTAGAGACCCCTGATTTAGAAGCTAAATAATTTAAGGCAGGGGTACTCAACCCTGGTCCTGGAGGGCTGGTGTCCCACCTGAATACCCCAAATTACTTAATTGGACCAATTAAGTGCTTATTAGAAGCTTAATTGGTCCAATTAATCAATTTAGTTTACAGCAGGAACAAAAACCAGGAGGGACAGTGACCATTCTGAAAGCATTTGTAGTCCAATTTATAGCATAAAATTAGTTTTACATTTACATCAGAGCCATTAAAAATGGGCCGCACTGCATTACAAAACTTTAAGGGCTGTTTTAAGGAAAGTACTGTTAAAGATATATTTTTAAAGTATTTTGACTTAAAACCTGCTTGAAAGGATTTATTAGTTTATTCAAATGTTTAACCTAAGTAAATCTGTCCTTTAGAAAACAAACATTCTCCTTGCCCCATGGTGAATTTACAACTGAGCAGTATTGAGGGAAATAATATCAAGCAGACCTGAGCTCAAATACGAATGTGTCACTTAATATTTTCAGAGTTTCATAAAGATTCAATCCAATGTACACCAGGATAACCTTGCTGAATGACAATTACCACTACAGCAGCATTGTTAGCTCGATATTAGAAGCAGCTTAAGCACAAATTGTATTTAACAAACAACAAAAGAAGAAATAGATCAGAGGCCAGTGGTCCAAATTAATTACACTTGAATTCAAATATAAGAGAACTGAATTATAGAAGGACATACCTTCCCAAGCTTAATCATTCACAGTTCTGTGTTGCATTTTACATTGAGTGATAATTCTTGTATTTAACCATAGAGACCCCATTTATTTGAAAAAATAAGTTATTGTTTCTGTACTTGTACCTGTGATTATTGTATACAATTGTAACTACTGCAGCATAATTGCAAATATAATTGTAATTGAAAAAATATCATTGCAATTGTAATTTCAGCAAAATTCTGCTGCAATTGTAATTCTAATTGACCCTAGGTCTGATGCCAGGATAGCATTTGTGATGTAATGTGAGATTTGGTTGAAGTTTACAAAACTATAATATGTCATACAAAACAGCATGGTGAATTTAAATAAAGATGAAATTGCAAGAATATATTGTTAATGTGAACAGTTATTTAACTGCATCCGAGAATATCCAGGATACTAACTTGAACGCTTCTTGATAGACTTATTTTTTATATTTATTCTGTTGCCAGTATATTTAAGTGGATTGCACCTGTCTGCCTTCACTGCGGAACCAATTCAGATTATCTGCACTGGATCAAGGACTGGATTGAACAGGTATGGAGACTGAACTATTCCCTCATTCCCCAAAGAGGTTTGTGGGGGAAGAAATCGAAGCTCACACAGAGACTGCTCATGTCGTTCAGATCCCCGGTGCTTCTTATACAGCGCCTTCCTTCAGAACAAATAAATACAGACAGCAGTTTTCAATACTAACATAAACACAGCCTGAAAAATATGATGCACATTACATTAAAAATAAACAATAGCCTATTTATTGTGCCGTGCTTGTTAACTATTCAGTCTTGGAGTTTGCGATGTTTTTTTTTTTTTTTTTAGCAAACTATTAGAAATTAAACAGCACGCAGGTCGCAAGAAATATCCTTCAACTGGTCAGCTTATCAAGTGCTAGTACCATGAAAAGGTGATGTGACCTATAGTACGTGGAAGACCTGAATGCTCTCTCAATGTCCAAGTAGTCTTATCAAATATGGGATCAAACTCATGCTTCTCATTTCAAATTTTGATCAGCAGTTTCCAAGATTTAGGTGTCGCATTAGTAAAATCAGCGATAGAATAGCATTGTCTTATTACATAAAAAGGAGATTTGTACTGATGGCTACACTGTGCTATACAGCTATAACCAATACACAGACAATACGTTTCACACAATGCCTTCCTAACTTGCATTTCAAAACCGCAAAGTTATTTAATTAATTCATGCAACACTGTTTATAATGAACAACAAATATTTGCCAAACTAAATAAGAGGTAATCTTATTCTTCCATTACAACAACTTCAATAAGTAACAAAGATAGACTAGAGTTGATCTAGAGAGGCTGACATTATTAAACCTGTATCTCCCCTACTGTTTGACTATGCTTCTTTTTATTGATTTCCTCATAATGGTCTAATGGAAAATGTAATAGCCAGGACCTCAGGAATTACAAATTACTTATAGTAACAATTCAAAACATACAGAGGAGTGGGCAGCAAGAAGCATTTCATAGGGAAGAATCAAACCAGGGACTAACATTACACTCCACTCTGTATAACACAGTACAGCTTGAATTATTAAAATACCACTTTAAAACAGGAATTTAAACTTTGTGAATAGGGGCTGCAGCTAAAGACAGACGGTTATGAAACTGGAGTTTATTCCCATAGAAACGAGCCAGATGTCAGTGTGTTTACACCAAATGCATCTCCTCAGGAGTTTGTCTCATTCCAGGATATCCAAACACACAAGGGAGGTAAGGGTTAGTTTTTTTTTTTTTTTTTTTTTTTAAAAAGAAACATGCAAACTTTGCTTTCAGCCAAAACTTTGCCACTTTTACAAAACAAAAGAAAGTGGCCTTTCTAAAACATTGCAGGGTGCAAAGTAGGTTTGCATACCTGGTTAGCATCAGACAATAAAGTACTGCAACCCTTCATTTACGTTATTATCATTGTAGAACAAAGCAATACAATAGCTTGCATCAATTTATAACATGGTTTAAAAGGGACCCATATGATAAACAACATTCCTTATGTTACGTAGGCAGTGGTGTAAAGGGATTATTCCTTTTATTTCCTAGCAACAGACAGCACGTCCTCTTTCTTGAATGTCTAGACAAGGTATATATCTAGGCCTGGTGCTGATCCTCTGGCAAATAAAACCACTTATAGTGATTTTTTTATGACCATACCTAGACAATAATTAAACACTTACATCATGTCTCAAATGTACATGAAGTGCAGATGATTTTTTTCTACTTCCAATACACACAGCTGGCAAGTTCAAACTTATAAAATCAATCTCAACTATCGAAGATGACACAATTTAATTATATATAACAATAAAAACTGAGCCAACTTTCACAACCAGTAAACCATAGAATTGGCAATGACAGAACGTTGTAAGCAAGCGCCAATTGTCAGGCCTACCAAACGATATACAGTGCCTACAGAAAGTCTATACCCCCTTGAACTTTTTTCACATTTTGTTGTGTCAGTGCCTCAGAGTTTCATGCATTCTCTGCTTTCTTGCAGAGGAGAGCAGGTTTTCCTCAAGGACTTCTCTTGTACTTTGCTCCATTAATTTTCCCTTTTATACCGACAAGTTCCCCAGTCCCTGCCGATGAGAAACATCCCCATAACATGATGCTGCCACCACCATGCTTCACAGTAGGGACGGTGTTCTTTGGGTGATGCACGGTGTTGGGCTTGTGCCAAACATAACGCTTTGCATTTAGGCCAAAAAGTTCCATTTTAGTTTCGTTAGACCACAAAACTTTTTGTCACATGGCTACAGAATCTCCTGAGTGTTTTTATTGCATACTTCAAAACAGGATTCAAGGTAGGCTTTCTTGAGTAATGGCTCCAAGGGATATTCAAGGCCTTTGATATTTTTTTAGTACCCATCCCCTGATCTGTGCCTTTCAACTTTGTCCCAGAATTCTTTTGAAATTGCCTTGGTGCTCATGGTTAAGTCTTTGCTTTGAAATGCACTACCTAGCAAAGGGAACCTACAGGAACAGCTGAATTTATCCTGAAATCATGTGAATCACTACAAATTTAACACAGGTGGAGGCCACTTAACTTGGTGTGTTATTTTGAAGATGATTGGTTACACCTGAGCTAATTTAGGATTGCTATAGAAGGGAGGGGTGGACACTTATCCAACCAAGCTATCAGTTTTTATTTTTAATTAATTTTCTGCAAATTCTAGAACATTTTTTTCACTTGGAAGTTGTGGGGTAGGATGTGTAGATACAAAAAAAAAAAAAAAAAAAAAAAAAATTTAACGCATTTTAATTCCAGGCTATAAGGCAACAAAAGGTGAACATTTTGAAAGGGGGTGTAGACTTTCTATAGGGACTGTAGAGCACATTTATAACATATAATAGTACTAAGAGTTTGATTAGGATTGGTAGAATTCAGTTGTCTAATACATTTTTAAAAACCAATACATTTTTTCAAACAAGAATTGCAAAAGACCAAACCACGCTTCAGAAAATGCTTTTCTATTTATTTATTTATTTACTTACATCTACAAACAGCGAAATTTCAATTCACTGGTAAGCAGAGACAAACTATTTGACTACTTATTCCAAGTGCCTGTGCCATTTAATAATTAAACAAATAAATAAATAAATCACACCCAGCTGTAAATGGATAAGAACATTTTGGGAACATGATTGATTGATGTATAAATATTACTAGGGAATTTGGGCTTCCACTCCTTGCTCATTAAAATAATTTTAGTATTTTTTTGCATATTTTTTTACTCCTCTGACACCATTTTCTTGCAAGATGTTATAAAAAGCGTGTTCAAGGGAATTTAAGGTTTGGCTTGCGCTGTTGAAGCACTTTAGGATTAGCTGTAGTCCTCTTTTTAAATGCAACTAAAACTACCATTATTTTTTTCAGATAAAATGTTATATTTTACCACATTTTGTCCAAAAAGAGAACCATTACTGAAAAATGTAATCAGATTATAGTAATGCATTACTTGTAACGTGCTACTTCTCAACACTGCCCACCAGTAGAGGTTTTTGTATTGTTTGGTAGGCCCTATTGTGTGGTCCCCTTCGGTAAGCAAGGCATTTCTGAGGTGCGCTCTTGTGGTTAGTACCTGGAGCATGCACTGAGACACCACTCCCTCAGGGATCTCGGGGAAGCGATGTTTGAGGTCATGCAGGATCTGGATGTCTAGCTGTTGGCTGCCCTGCGCCATTCCAGGACCACTGGTTCTTTCGGAGCACTTACAGGGGGTGGGAGTCAATGGGCCTGCCAACGGCTACAGTCCTCCGACCTTTCTTGCATTTTCTAAAACAAGAGAGGAGAGAGAAAACGGTTAAACCTAAAAATTCAGCCATCAATCATAACAGCCAAGAAGATAAGCTTGACAGTGTCCTTCAAGGTTCTTTACAGACCTTAACATTGGTTGCTGGAAGCAAAATAATTGCACATCCATTTGTTTATATTGCTGTAAAGTATGTTAATAGGGCAAGCAACATGTTGCTTAGAACGGGGAAAAATCTGAAGCCTTTGAAGGGGTGGGGACAATTTCCCTCCCCAGGTGAAATGACCAAAGATGATGACCTGGAAGCAAGGCTTACCCTGCAAGTAGAGTTTTTATTAACCTGTTATACTACCTGAGATTTCATGTTTTTAAATCAACAATGCAGATTTAATACCTATATTGTGAATGGAAGTGCATCTCTGGGAAGATTTATGGAATTGTTTTGTTGGCTACACCCTGTTTAGACTGTATTTGAAATGGACCAAACTTCTATGACACCATGTTGTTTTTTCAGGTAACACTTCTTCTCACAATGCACAAATATGAATGAAGACATGCCATGACATTTGACACTGGCAAGTGTCTGGAAATATATTTTGTGGTCTGGCATAAGAACACTCTATCATTCAATGCATTTCACTTTGAGAACACTCTTCAAATTTGGTTCAATGACCGACATGGACTTAGTTGGAAACAGATTTATACTTAAATATACATTTATTTCAGCTTTAATGAATTAATAAAAGAAGAAGAGAAAGACAACTCAATGTTTACAATGTGACACATGCCTAATTCATAGCTGAGGAGCTAGCAGTGGGTAAGCTGAAAGTTATAATCTTCTTAAGCAAACATGCCCTCTATTAACATTATAAAAGCAAGGCTAAACATTCTTCTGAATTCAGATGAGGAAGCTCCTTTACTGTTTATTTAAACTATTAAACTAGATGAATTCTCACTAGGGTGTGAGTACAGAACTCACACTACAGTAAAAAATACAGCCTAGATAGAGATTTCCCTACACAGTAACTGCTGTAGTTGACTCTGCATTCAAATGATTTAATTCCTATTTCCATTCTCTTTTAATCAATTCCAACACACTATTTATCAAAAGTTGCAAGTAGCAGTTGAACGATCACAATTATGTCTCAAATATCAATCCCTTCAAAAGGAACTGGAAATTTAAAAACAGGAATCGACCCTTAACCCTGGAAGTTATACTGGGAGGAAGAAACAAGTGCATTTTTTTTATTGTGCTTTTCTTTCCTAAAAGCACACTACTCCCTTTTTCCTTTAAATAATTGACTTGATAGGAAAACCACCTCTTGGGATGGGAACAGTTAATTGAGGAACAGCCTTACTTTAAGCTTTAATAAAAATGGTATTAGTCAAACAATTGATATTTCTAGTATGGTATTATGCAGCTCACATTTTCTGCATGCAACTGATAAGCAAAGCTATACATCTGCCATTTAAGTTTACTTATTTTTGATGCATTAATATAGCAGGGATGTGCGTGACAAATATTTTGACTATCGATAATTCCACAGCTGTTGAGGTTGACTAATCGAATAGTTGCTCCCCCCCCCGCCCGCCGACTCCCATTCAAAATGAGACGTACATTAAATGCGAAATAATGCAATCTGACAATTATTGCAATTGCAATAAATTCTGAACTTTATTTTAAAGTACTTGGCTAACACAACAACTTTAACAACATTGTTAAATAAACATTAGGCTATGTAAAAAAATACCTTCCTATTAGGAAACATATGGAAATGCCATAATGGCAGCGGCAATAACATAAGCATACCTGTCAACTCTCATGCAGCTCGTGCGAGACACTCGTATTTTGCATTAATTATAATTTCAAATTAACTCTAAAGGTTGTGACAATTAAAAAAAAAAAAAAGTAACGCTTGCTTATAAAATATGGGCATATCCAATAAATTACGGCAGAGTTGACATGTGTGCATAAGAACTGAATATTTTGGAATTACAGCTGTAACCTGACCGACAAGCATTTCTCTTTAATTTTATTCAATTATTAATTTAGTTTTCATGCAATAATAGTTTAGCAATGTGAGCTGCGAGGCAAATGCTTTAACATTAGCATCCTTGTGGCAATGTTTTCCAGCCACAACAGCGAAATACAAAATGCATTAGACTATCTAGCTAACTTTAGGAATAATTAGGCTATCAATGCCCATTATTATTATTATTATTATTATTATTATCATCATGTTCACTTATTCTTATTTAAAAAAATCAGCATGTCCACATGGTCCGGGAGAAGACGAGTGCGCAGTCTGCTGACTATCAGGCCCGCAGCTGAGAAAACTCTCTCAGCTGGTACAGAAGTTGCTGGGATGCACAGGTATAATTTCCTGTACCTGCTTTCATTCACCTTCCACCATGCCAGAAGGTCTTCATAGGGAGGAATGCACTCATCTTGTGTGTACTTTTCCAGTTCCGTTTGCAGAGAGGTTGTGGCGTCTCTGTAGTACTCAACTCCGAATAAAGTAGCCACAGCAGAATCCTTGTCAGAGCGTTGTTGATTTGCAGGTGGTCCACTTGCCTCTGAGGTACCTGGTTCCTTTTCTGCGATATCAGTGTTCTCCAGGAGACTTGAAAGTAATTCCCCAACTTTATCTTTGACTGCATTCCTGACCGCATCCTCTGTAAACTTCAGGTGTGTCTGTGGTCTGGAAATGAAGCGATAAGCACCACCTTCTGTGCTGTTTCTGTGTCTTCGGGTGCCAAACGATGCTTAAGTGACTCGGGGACAGTTGTTTTAAACTGTGAGACTTTTGTGGACTCTCCTGTGGTAGAAATCAGATGCTTAGACAGCAGAGTGGACGTGACAGGGTACATCATTGAAATCGATACCTCCGACTCACCGCACAAAGCAGTTGTAGCACATTTCAAGGAGCGTAACACTGGGAGTAGCTCCTCGATAACGTCCCAACTGTCATCAGCCAGGTCAAGTGTGCGGGCATCTGAAAGGTTTGTTTACACCCTGTCAGACAGGACTGCGACAACTGCCCACCTCTGTTCCTGTAAGCGCTCAAACATGGCATAGATTGAATTCCATCGGGTCCGACAATACTGCACCAGTCGGTGCTCAGGCAGAGTTTGCTGTTTTTGTTTCAACTTCAGAGCCTGAGTAGCTATTGCACTGTGATGAAAATGCGACACAAGACGGCTGGACACAGACTACATTACGTATGGCACCAAGTTTAAAACCATCGTTGACAGTGAGCTGCAGAGTGTGTGCAAAGCACAAATTCAAGTCCCATTCAACAAACTCCGAGTTTACTAAGATGATGTTGCTGGCATTGTCGTGAACACTGGCAGTGATTTTCCCCCATAAACCCCAATGGTTTACAGAGGTGTTCAACACATTTGCGAGATTCTCTGCTGTATGCCTCTCTGGCATGGCGCGAGTCTGTAGAACTATGCTTTTCATTTCCCAATCCTCTATGAAATGACAGGTTATCGTCACGTACGACTCGGTAGTCAGTGCAGTCCACGCATCTGTAGTAATCACCACCTTCTCAGCCTTTGACAAGTTTCTGCGGAAAGAAGCTGCTGAATCCACATGCATTTTTTTGAGTCGAGTGGTAATTGTTTTTCGTGCAAGGACTGTGTATTCAGGTTCCACAAATTTCATCAACTCCCAAAATCCCTCACCTTCAACAAAACTTATGGGAAGCATGTCCTTTGCCACCATATTAGCAATAAGGGCTGATGTTTTTTCAGCACGTACGTTGTCACACTGATGAGGCCTCACCGCAAAGGATGCAATGGCGGTTTGTTGTGGTCCTCTTTCCTTTTCTGTCGTTGCTAGCGTCGCAGAAGGGTGTTTGGCTTTTAGGTGGGTTAACATACCAGTTGTAGATTTGTGGTAATTTAATTGCACTGCACATATTTTACACTTAACAGTGTTTTCATTAACTCTGTCAAAGTATTTCCATGGAGAACTTTTCTGTGAGGAAGCCTTCGTTAGCCGAGATACGTTCTAGTTTAGCCAATCACAGACAAGAATTAACAAATCCCACCCTCCAGTCAATCTTCACTACCGCTACATAGAGAGCCAATCAGCTGTACAGGCTTTAACCCTTTGCGGACGTAAAGCACGGGTCAGTCGTTTTCTCTGTTAAAAGCTGAAAAAACCTTTCGCTGGCCGAATGAAACCGAAAAAAGGGCGTTTCTCAGTGATAAAACGAGTGATCAGGAGAGGATTTATCAGTACGCACGTCTATAAAGAGATACGTGAAAAATACAGCGAACAAGGGGTGGGACTTGGCTGTAGATACAGTACTGAGTTTTTTTGCGATTCAATGCCTTTTGAACCGGTTTTACTCTGAAAAAAATATTTTAAAACAGCGCATGTAAAATAAACAGTGCATTTGAAAATAAATTGGACCTGACGTGCATAAATGGACGCAAAAGGTTAAAATAAAAAAAAATATAATTTTTTTTAAACTTTCGAATGTTGGATTCACTTCGAATGTTCAACTATTCGGTCTCACCCCAATAATATAGTGGAGTAGATTTACATATATAAAAAAAAAATACATCCCATTCAAAATGACTTTAAGACATCTGTTTGATGTGATTTTTTAATTAAATCAATATTTAAATATGGCTAAGCTGGAAAAACTTGCCATTTCAGGTCTCTACGTTTAGATTTTTAACTACCGGCCCCTCTGGCCAATGAGCTAGTGTTTTGACTGGCCCAGATGCAATTTTATCTGGCCCAATATATTTATATATTTTTTCATGATGGTTTTTATTTTCAGTATGTTTCTAAACTCTGTATGGTAACCAAAGAGAGCCAACGCCTCAAAAGAAAGTGGCTAAACAAAGCCTTTCAATATATGTTACTTCAGCCATTTAACATGCACACATTTGCGTGCTTGTCAGAGAATGAAAATACTGTATTCAAGATTTGAAAATGTATGTGCACAAATGATACTCACTTTTTCACAAGCAAACCCACAACCAAGCTGTTACCAACCATACAGTCACAGCAACGCTAACACTGAATTATAATAATCCTAATTAGGAGTGGGTCAGTGTAGTCAAATACACGAAAAGAAAAAAAGTATTCAATAACATATTACATATTCGAGTACACAAAAAAAAGCCTTATACATTAGCTACTTGTAGAAATGCGTCTTTTTTTTAATGCTGATGCTTAAGAAGTTTTATGCCAGTCTTTAACCCGTTGTTATTTGCATATTAAAACGTAAGGACCCTAATTAATTATGCAATGCTTGCAATAGCAACATTCTACAGCAATCTTATTCTATTTGAAATTGTTGCCAACTGTTGCTGCAGAAGAAATGGCTTGCAATTTCTTCTGCAGCTGTTACTAGCCATTCACGAAACAACTTCCAGGAGCATGGCAGCGATGAACCTTGAATGTGTGAACTGAAAGAATGTATATAGCAAGTGCTAAAAGTAGTAATCCAAACTTGGGTAACATTGAAATTAGAAAGGTAATTTAACGTTAAAGACAACCTAAATGTTAAGCAGAACTACGCAGTGACTAATAAGTAAAGGCGAGATACTTGCAGTTGGAAAGGAGGTTTTTTTTTTTTTTTTTGTTATTTACGGTTGACTTTCTGTGAATTGATGGAGTAACGTCAACATTTGCACCGACCACTAAAAGTACAACCAGGTATCCTTGTTCTGAATTACTTACAGGTAATTGAATAAACAAAAGTAACTTGACTAAGATGTCAGTACTTGACGGCTAGTTGTAATTAGTAATGTTAAACTATGGTAATGTTGGGAATGTATTTTCCATTGTTTTGGCCAGGTTACAATATTTACACTGTTAAGATTAACTTCTGTTTAATTCTAACAAATAATATTTAGATGTAGAATATTTAGGTTGTTATATGACAGGTGTTATTTTATTCTGAACACACTACAGCAAAAAATTATTTTGACATAATACTATGCTACTGTTGCTTTAATTGGAAAAAATCCGCTGTGACATATTTTAATTCACTAAACAAAAGGAAAAAATTGTGCTTAAGAAAATATGGTATTGAACGAAGACTTGAACATTGCTTGTACACTTTGTGAACCCGGCTACATTTTACCTGCTTGATGAACTTGATAACCCCGAAATGGCTGCACCGGTTTTGCAATCCCACATTCCTCGCCAACCGCAATAACATTGACTAGGTTCCATTTAAAATCACAGTACAGTCTGCACAACAAAAACATGGAACAATATTTGTGTAACAATACCAGATTTTTTTTCTTTTTTTTTTTTTTTTAACACCAACCTTAACTGCATGCCCTAGGGTTTATCCTATTTTTACACATTCTTTATGATGACACATGTGCCTGTACACATTGTTGTGCTCATAATTAAAATAAAGGAACACGAAGTACAGCAAGTGTCCTTTCTGAATAGATCACCAAACACATCTGAAATGTCACCCAAGCTGGATCTGAAAAGAATTACCAGTCTTTCGATTATTTAACATTCATTTGTAAAGGAGGCTTCCATATTGTTTACTAGTATACCCCAAGAGCATATGAGACTTGAACATAAAGGTGGTGCATCCCACTAGTACCATACATTGGATTACAGTACATCCGCCTCAGCACTACGGTGACATTGAAAGTCAAGCCTTCTGACAATGAAGGGATAAATAAAGTCAGAGAAGCATTCGAATTCTGCACAGCGACACTCACTTCAGGAGAAATTTCCCCTTTGTATGCCTAAAATTACGCTTTTGATGTCCACACAAACTTGTTAAACTCCTGCAACATACTGTAGGTCATTCCAATGTGGCTTTATTATTAAAGCAGCAAATACTGTAGTGGGGTCTTTGTCAAATCTTTGACAAGTGAAATTGGAGTTATTTGCTTTTTCTTGTACCGTACTTCAAACAGGGAACAATCACTTTCCTCCCTGGAAATACCTTGACAATATATAAAAGACGTCTTAAGAAATTTCACATCAAAAGATAGTGAAGTTAAACCAAGTATAGCAAATTGTGAACACTGGAGGTCAGTTAAGCCTCAAAATAGTAAAATCGATTAATTGGGCACACAAGATAATCTCACGAATAAATATTGATTGAAATACCGCCCACATATTTTCGTTCCATTCCTCCCCCCCACCCCAACGTGATTATTTTAATACCATTGCAGTTAAGTAAAAGCTTGTGCACAACAATTGAATGCGAGGGGTAATTATGCCTTGGTAGCATCAGGAGAAAAAAAAACACACACCATTTGCAACAAGCCTAAAGCATGTTTAACATACTACAGGGGTGTTACTAAAATATTTATTCAAAACATATTACAGTACTTTGGAATGCAATCTATATAAACTAGATACAAGTTTATGAAAACTGTCGTTTTATTCAGTGACAGCTGCAGCATCACGCATTGCATCTTGTTAATACTGTACTACCTAACCTTCACTATCTGTGAAATATACAATGCGGAAATCCTTGCTTAAATCATCATCATATTAATACTACAAATAAATTGATTTACTTATCTTAATTGGTATACTTGCTATAGGTCAAGCAGAACATTACTCTAAAATTGCGTGGTTTTTTTTTTTTTTTTTTTTTTTTTTAAATGTTATTGAATATCACTATATAACAGTTTATTTTGAAACTTCAAAGAAGCGCAAATAATATAGCAATTTTTCTTCAATGTGCACAATATATTTACAGGCTGTTTGCCAGGAATACAAGCCTATTGTCCTGCTCTGGATTCAATACACAGAGGGCATGTACTTACAAAGCATTTAAAAAACTGATTTGCTGATAGGATGGGGCCAGCAAATCAAATGCGAGCCTTCAACATGCCGATTGCACATAGATGCTGCTCTCTTGACAGATGTGGCATATTGGTGCATTTCTGTGATTTTCTTTATTGCTTTTATTCAAGCTTGCAATTCAACAGCTGAAATACTCCAATCAACTGTCTCACTAATTAAGTGATTAAGTGCACATGCTTCAGTCACTCAAGCATGTCATGGTCAAGTGATTAAAAAAACAAAAGTATTTCATCAATGTCCATCATTTATATACCCTTTTTTTCCCCGAAAATAAATGTCATAATAGTGAGAAGTTTCTTTTGAGGCTCAGTATATTTATTGTATGACGCGCTGTTATTATTTTACTATGCTGTGAAGTGCTTTGAGATTGACTGATCTTGCTTGAATAAGGATTAACCCTTAGCGGTCCATTTATTCAGTGCTTGTCAGGCACGTCAGGTCCAATTTATTTTCACATGCAGAGTAAAACAGGTTTAAAAGGCCCTGCATAGCAAAAAGACATCAGTATTGCATCTCCAGCCAAGCCCTTGTTTGCTGTATTTTTCACATACCTCTTTATAGACGTGCATACTGATAAATCCTCTCCTGATCACTCGTTATCACCAAACTCCTCAATAATGCGATCCAAGTCATTATTTTACTAATATAACATCTCAAAAAGCTCAGCAAATGTACGTGACATTCTTCGAGTGCTGGATGCAGAAGCTGCTACCCTCCTTTGTTTTTTGTCTGTGCTATCTCTGTAGTGCATGTGCTATGTGTATTGCTCAAATACACCCCCCCTTTTTTTTTAAATTCATTCCGCTCCCATCGGTCTCACTCGGCCATTGAAAGGTTTTCTCAGCTTTTCCGGAGAAAAAAAAACAAACTAGAGACCTGTGCTTGACGTCTTTTTGTCGGACTAGAAAGGGAAAATTGTAATGTCGGACCGCAAGGGGTTAAAGAATCTCATTGACCAAAATAAACAGGGATGAGTCCCTGTGAGGTGCACTCTCATTACTGCTTTGTTATGTCTGTAAATTTACAATAAAATATAATCCATGAGCAAAAATGGAGTGAAGGATGGATAAAAACTTCAGATTAATATTTTTTGTTCTGAATTTGATCAGTCTTGCCTCCTCGCTTTGCCTCCCACTGGTCCACAATGTTGTAGTCCTGCTTTCTACCATCGCAACGCTCTTTGGCCAACTCCAGCAAGAACAGCATGTGAGTGTAGATTAGCATGTGCAGTGTACTAAGAGACAGGGAATGGGGAATGCGAGGGAATTACTTAGAACAGACTGCAAGTTCCTAGGGATGAGTGGAAATGATGGGAGACCAGTATTAAGTGCTCAGCAAAGTATAAAAGGGGAAGAGGAGTGGGATGGGGTTAAATACAGAGAGAGGAATGTATGTTTGGCCTGGCAGTTATGACAGCAGGGGGCAAAATGTGGTGGGCAATATTAACTGTGGCCATTTTTTGTCAGGTATGGCACCCAGCAAATATCTCCAATAGTGGGACAGCTGTTAATTCTGCAAGCTGCTGCTGTACAGAGACCTGTCCTGGGGAGATAGTAAGACAACTTGTTTTACTGTGCTTTAAAAAAAAATAATAATAATAATAATAATAATAATTATTATCAGTTAACTGAAAAGTGAAATTTAAGAAAATGAGCACAATCAAAAAAGCTAAACTTCAGACACTGTCCAATCCTCCTGGAAGGATCTACCACAGAGACATTTGGAACGATTCACCATAAAGGGAAAATGTTGTATGTTACTTGTAATGAAAGTGTTGTTTATCAAACCTCAAGTGTAAAACGCCATTTCAACACCAACCACAAAAAAAAGAATTCATTGAAACGGCATTGAGGAAGTATCTCATTGCATTGCAAAGCACGGCAAGCCCTTATATCAAGACATCAAAAGTGCCACGCTTGCTAGTGCTGATTCTTTATTTCATGAATTCCCCAACAAACATAAAATTGTGCAGTACATCAAAACAAAAAGTTACAGTTTGGCCGCCCCAAATTAACCATTGGCACTTAGTGTTATAAGGTACGGTGCTAAAAACACATTCAGTTTTTATTTCTAAGTACAGTAGCTCCCCAGTTCTCTAAAGAGAAACAGTATGCAGCTATTTTGAAACAATTTCCTTAAAAGCAGTCACTCCTCGGTCTCCTGACTCCAGACTATCAGCTGGCAGGCGGTGTCTGTGATGAATGAATCACCATGCCTGTGCTGCTACATAATTGTGCTGTGGGGAGACCAACATGCAAAATAATTCACACTCGCTGCACCTGAAATAAAATACACCTAAATCATAGTTAACAGCTTGCGTGAACTAGAACAGCTAGCACTTTCTTGTGCCAGATAGAAATCTTAATCTTTGTTTGAAACTCACTGAATCTGCAGCTTATCTAAAACAGCTTAGAGACACTGTTTTATCTGCTTTAGCCATCCCTATCTGAAGCATTTAAATTTTCTTAGAACTTTGTCACGTAAGCATCAAAAATTAAGAACGCTGCTGTAGGAAATGGTGCTTCTGACTGAAATCCCATCAAGGAATTAGCCTGAAGGAAGTGGGAGGGATTGTGTTGTGGAGTTTTACACGTTTGTAGTCTGTAAAGATTGCTCCAAGTTGAATGTAGTTTAGACTCTAACTTTTCGAAAACAAAACAGTATATTTGAAACAAGGGAGCAATTCCACCCTATTAACACAGCAGTGTGTTATACACTGAAAACAGCATACGCACTTAACTGTGGATTTCATTTATTTACCCTGGTGTGTAACATTATCCAAGGCGTTTTTAGTTGGCTTGCTTGCACATGTCACTAAATAACCAGCTATGCACTCTCGCATGTGGGAAAGTACATGTGGGTTCAGGGCCATGTGAGATCCTGGAAAACGTTTTACTAGTGGATGCTATTATTATCTACTACGGTTTCAAGGTCTTTTTGTCCCATGTATTGCAGCTTTAGTTTCAAACAGAACCTTTGTTTATTTTATGCTCATTATACAAGGATGAGCTAGGCTAACATTAAAATTATTTGTGAAAAAGTCATTTTTGGAAAACATCAAGTTCAGACAGGGATTTCAATAAATCAAACATTTTGGCACAACTCCCAATGAAAAAATCCCCACAACCTGTTGGAATATTATGGTCCCCTGAAAACAAATGAATCCCTGTATGTAACACACACACACACCTTGCTGTTCATTACACTTAACCCAGAGCATGTTCCCATTGAGGGTCCATGCCTTTTTTTTTTTTCACATTAAAGTTTTTACTTTTTTTGTTTTAAAACAATAAATCAAACACTTCTTTCTGTATAACATAACAAAAAAGACATAGCAATAAAATCCTTAAAAGCAAAATTCCATAAAGATCAAAAGGAAAACCAACCATTCTAGCAACCGGGCATCCCTCACTGCTCTAAATATTAAAGGAGACCAAATGCTCCAGAACCATAAAGCATTCAAATATTCAACATTTGTGACAAAGCCATTTTTTCTGCTTTAATACATATTATGTTTAATTGTGAAATATCTTGAAATTGTTGCGTTTTTCTTTTAACACTTGTCTTTTTATAAGCAGCATTACCAGCTAGAGTGGCTCTTCAGACGTTTTCAAAGATGACAGGTAAGTAAACTCCAATGTATAACTATTAATGAATTTATGTACATAAGTAGTGTGGTACAGATACTACAGAAATACCTATTTTTCACCAGCAAAATACAGCCCTAGCTATTAGATTTTTTAACAGTTTCTTATGCATGGGAAGTAGTCAGCAAGAAAGCCTAAAAACGGATTTTAGCAAAACAGGCAACCGTAAATAGGAGGTCAAGTGAAAGGGGCGCAATTCAATATAGTGCTCAGTCCGCTCCGACCCAAGTCATACCCTGGTCAATGTTTTCCCGATCTCCACTGCAGGAATTGTAACGTATGATCCCACCAGCATTCTGAAGCTTGAACACACAACGCAGCTGTATGACCAGCATGTTTAAAAAAAACAAAATAAATAATCCGCGGTGGGGCAGCCCATGTCAGACGCGTGACTCGGGGACGCAGACAACTGAAAACCTGAGAGTCCCAACAAACCATATAAAAGACTATAGTCGGATAGTCACGTGCCCAAGAGCCTTGCTAACCCAAGCCTCATGGACATACAAGTGTAATCAGGGACACAAAGAACACACTCACTGTGTAGCTGCAGCAGGACAGGCCACTACAAGCTGAATTAGTCACACTGAGGTTCTAGACATACTCTACAGACTAGCTAATAAATTCAGCACAGAAGCTTTACCCGTTTATGCAACGGTAGTGGCATCTGTTAAACTTGGCAAGTTTGACCTCACCTTATTTAGGCAACTTGCAATAGATAACTCCCATGTCTATTTTATAAGAGACAATGAAGTATTGCAGGAGCAAGACTACCCAGGTGAATAACACTTCTCTACAAAGCTTGGCAGTATGTAATAGGATACTACAGGATTATTGCAAGGTGTAACCTGTTCTATCAAAATCACCCACATGATACAGCAATGTTAACAGAACCGCAAGCCTTCCTCACACTCCCTCTGGGGGGCTTGAACTGTTAACTGCAAGGGGAGTCAACCTGAGAACATGATTTGAACCCTTTTTATACTACACTACCTCTGATGTTAACTGCAAAAATAAACCCCCAGTCACTTATGCACAAGTACTTGCCTGCAAAGCAGCCTGCGACAGCCATTTGCTGTAACCTAAATGTTACCAAAAGTTATTTCAAGAGAAGCCTGTGCTGTGGCAGTGTTTAAACGCGATTCTTATACATGTTTTTACAGTTTGTGATAAATTTCACTTAATTGCTTTTCAGTAAACTTAGATAAACACAGTACCTTGAAACAGCACATCTACAGTATGAGCGGTTGTGCCCGGTTTTCTACACGTGCTGCATCACCTGACACAAAGAATGCAACCCAATGGACTCATACCAGGAACCTTATTGTTCTGCAATTCAGTCTCTTACCTTAACTACCATTGATTAAAGCTACTCAAATAAAAGAAACACCTATAAAAAGTCAACTTTCTAGTTCAAAACTGCAGTGCAAGATTTAAAACCCGCTTTTCAGAGACCTTCACATTCAACACTAATTAGGTAACCCCCACCAAGGAGGTGGAGTTCTGCCAGTCTGCAATCCTAACTGAGGCAGACAGTCTGAGATGGGAAAAGTCTGTCAATGGCCCGTCTTGTTGATTGACGTGCCACACTGGGTAATGGGGGTGCTGCGTGTTGCCTTATTTGTGTCCCCAACTAGCCTCTTGTCTGTTTAGCTCCTACAATCATCGGCTATTAGATTAACTAGCACCCCTTCCCAAAGTAAGTACTGCAGACAGGCAAAGGCAACAAGTATCTACTACAAGGAGATATGTTTTTGGTCTTTTGTGATGATACAAACAATACATCTATCTAGCGTGATACAACAAACGTTAAAGTATCACGATTCATTGATACACAATGAATCGTTATACCCCTATTGTAGACCTGCGGCTCCCCGGTTAATCCAGTGCAGCGTACTGTAATTCCCTGTGCTCCACTGGCTAACACAGCCTACTCACTACCTGCGTTCTGCATTCAGTTTATTGATTGACTCATATCAGATGTCACAGTCCTCTGCAGCATTCTGAGCTAAAAATAGAAACATTGTTTATTTGTAAAGATGCGGTATTGGGTGTAACCATAGATTTAAATACTCGATCATGACACACAAGAAATGCAACGAGACAAACATTTCAACTGGAAGTCTAGCGGATTTCTACCGAGTACAACAATACTGTTTATAATTAAAATGGTACCAGTTTAAAAGCGTGCCTACCAAGATTTTAAAAAGCACTTCTACAGCATACCTCATATTATCAAGATCTTTTTAGGTAATGTGCTTGTATTTCAATTTTGAATATGCAGTTAGACAATGCTTCAGATGAAAAGTGGTAGATGCTGCTTATTCTGTTGTGTTGCAGTTAAACCTCGCTCCAGTAGTCTTGCTGCGGTCAGGCCATGCGTCTTACAGCAAAAGGTATAGTATTGTGGTGGATTTGAAATGTTTGCATCCAAACTCAATAAAGAGGTACCGATGATACTTTAAATAAAAGCTAAAAAGAGACTAGAAATTTATTTTAAAATTACAATGGATTTGTTATCTGCTTATGTGCACAAGTTTTTCACTCAAGGTGTTGCACAGAATTAGCTCTATGTGCAGCATCTACAAATAAGCATAAACAAGCGCCTCTTAAAACCACACAACAGCCATCTCTTGGTTTGACAATCTAGCACGCTCCATCCTGTCTACAACATTTTTTTTTTTATAAATGTGCAGAACAGCAGCTCGTTACCAAGACAAGGGAATTCTGCAACCACCTTTCAGAGTTTCAAACGGGGTTAAAGACGTTGTAGACATGGAGTGTCTTTAAGAGCACAAAGAAAATATAAAACAAAAAAAATAACTTCCTTCATGGACTCGGGTCCATACAGGTCCTTCCTGCAGCACTGCCAACCATAGGTTTGTTTGGAGTTCCCTTTTATACCTGCCCTGGTTCCATCAATTACCCACTGCTGTATCCAATTAACTGATTGTCTTGTTAATCAGTTCATCATGCCTGCCTAAGGCATTGTGGAAAACGTAGTTCTTTAGCTCACTTTCCAGGGTTCTACGTATCTTCCTTCTACCACTTTAACTCAGACTACAGAAAGTGCTGGCTCAATGCACATTACTTTGCTCAGCCCACTGAACTGATAGAGAAATTAGATTTAATCGGTCTATTAAAGCAGCAGTGACACAGTACATGCATTATAATGATTACATTTTCTTTTTACAGGTTTTTCTCCATTTCAGGAATGTGGTTCCAGCCTTATATACAGTAACAACTGGATGATTTCTTAGTAGGGGTGTGAATAGTTTATAGTATAAATGTTTAAACACTGGTCAAGTGTACGGTACAAAGACTTGGTTGCATGTGTTTTATGGGTAGTGTTGCACCACTAGATATAGCACTCCAGTCATGTGGTGCTGACAACTACTGCATGGTTTGTGAATTGCGTCTTCTGATATATTTATTCAAAAACTGATAACAAAAAATTCTCTCCTTCACAAAAAACCATTAAATCATGAAGAGATATTGCTTTAAAATCCACACAGCACCAACATTAAAATGTTTAAATATTGTACTATATTTATTTTGTCTGATCAAATTTACCAATAAAATACAAGCTGTCATTTATTTATCTGATAACCTTATGATTGACGTTACACAGAACATGCTTTATTTTATATTAAAGTCCAGATCAAGTTCATGCTAAATTATTTTTTTATATATTTATGTATACAGCATTAATTCCCATAATTTTAATTATTCTTGTTAAAATGCCAACACTACATTAGACATATTTTAACAAGATGTTAAATGTAGTGCTGGCTATATTGCATAAAACCAACCTGTTAACCCAATAAAATTACCTATTAAAAAGAGCGGAGAGGAACACACTTTGGTAAAGCAGATGTATGGTAATTATTTCAGAGTTCATTTAAGCATTGCTTTCCTTTTACATTATATATTTTTGATACTCTGTTATATGAATGGATGCAGACATTTTTGCAATACATTTCAATCAGTATTTGTCCTAGAACTACTTTAATGTCAAGTGTGTTTTAAGAGTTTAGGCAGCAGTAGGATGCTTACCAACATGGGGCCCTTACCTTTTGGGATTCTCCAGGTCTCAAGAGATGGAGGGGTTGGGCTCTTATTTCAGCACATCTGGAGGGAATGGACTGGTGCCAGCATTAGCGGGTACAAAACAGAGCCCGAGTGTGTAGTAAAGAAAGAGGTAATGCACACCAAATCCATCTGTTGGAAAACTACAAGAGGGTGTTCTATAAACATCACACAATCATTTAGATTCCGAGGGTGAGGGTTCCTACCATCTAGCACTGTCGAAGCAGGGTTATCCTTTGCCTTAGAGAAAGTTGGTATGGGGCGAAATATCAGTTATCTTAAAGAAACGTGCTCTTGTTTTGCTTTGATTTTACACTACGCACATGGGTGTTCAGAAGTGTATTTACTGTTCATATTTCAATCACCTGCTTTCAGTAGCTCCACCAAGCTTTGAATTCAGAGCTCCCCTCAGCACTGGAAACGTTAATCCGCAAGACAAAAATAAATGGCTTAATGAAATCTATCATCATACGCAAATGATTATTAGGCATGGAATAAACACAAAACACAATGGCTCTCCGTGGGCATCTCCTAAATTAACAACATTTGTGAGTAAAGACAAACTACTTGAATCAATCCCTAGACCCTTTTGTTGATCTAGTCCAAGTATTTTCAACTGGGGATACGGTACATTTTACATGCAAATAAAAATGTAAAGTACAAAAAATAATGATCTTGAATTTTATTTTAAATTTTTTTACAGTATTATATATTACCTCTAAACAACCGTGCATAAATATTTCACTTTTGTTTAGCAGCTTAAAAGTGAACTAAAATAAAACAAAATAAACCCATTCTATTATGTCTGTACTTTCCACCTACACACATACAAGATCTGGAGCGATGATATTAGGGTGGGTGGAGCAGGGGTCTGGTGATTCTGCCTATGGAGATCGCTCTGTGCTTCTCCTTAACTTCGTTGTTTTCAACTTGTCATACAATTAAATACTAAAATCAGTGACGCTCACTGTTTCTAAAATGTTTAGGACGTACAAATGCTCCGGTAAACATACATAATAGATCACAATACTCATACTTGTATGTTTTTTTGTTTTATTTTTAGGCGTCTGCATTTTAGTAATAGCACTAGCGACTGGTTGAATTTGTTTTCTGTTTTTGAAATGGAACCTGCGCTGTATGACTCGCCCTGCTTTTACCAAGTAATAAAGTATTAATTTAAATGGCACACACAATTAAGCGGAAATGGGAAGTAAACGGTAACGTGATAAACAATATAAAATAGTCTGCACTGTAAATGTTTAAAATAACTTTGCTGAATAGAAAGCAAATACAAGTGCTTCCAAATACTTAATTCTGTGCACCCAAACTGAACTCCAGACAGACAGGGTACCGTTTCAAAAACCCCTTATCTAGTCCATTTGTGTCCACGGGGATTCTATTAAGAACAGTGAACTCAAGTGTGAGGCAGCCTGAACTGAGAATTAGAGTGACTTTCATTTTTAAACATGCTAATGAAACCTAACCTTACACTGTAAAGTTCAGGCTCCTAAAGTTACCAGTATTAAGCAGGATTCGCTGTACGCGATGAGGAGAAGCAGTCCCTGCTGGTTTTGCCTCTAACCCACAGGCGCCAATGCTTGGAATCCCAAGTGAAGACCGGCGACTCCGCACAGACGAGAACTTGTGCTGTATGATTCGCCCTGCTTTTAACAGGCCAGCCACTCTGGGACCCTGAAGATAGGTTTTGAACTTTAAAAGATTAGTCTACTGAAGGAGCAATGTAAGCTTTACTTTAATTATGCTCAAATGCTCAATGTCAAAAGGAGATTTTTTTCATTAGGCTACTTCTAAAGAAATCAGAAGCCCTCCAGGCTTAGTGTTATAGGGATATGTGGGACTTTGTGCAAATCTCCCAACACCGAAAGACTGGTTGCTGATCTACCACCAGCTAGTAAGAACTAGCAAGGATCCAGTGAGAAAACCATGGAAAGATGTTTAATGTCAACTCCAACTGTCTAGCTGAAGTTGTTTCGATATTGTGTGAGGTTTACCAATTTATTTTTCACATTATTTTTTGTAATTGTTCAGATACAGCTTGTCTGAAATAGCCATCTATCCTCAAAACACAGATAAAGGGGATTTGGGGATTAGCATAGAGGCGAAATGGTTTTGCATCAGTACTGCCTGCATGCAATGGCAACCCTGATTTTTAGACATACCAAAAGAAACGTAACCAATTTAATGACAAACATTTTGACTAGAAGTCTTTCTAACTAAAGACAATCAGAAAGACCTTCTACAGTAGTCAAAACATTCGTCATTGAATTCATTACATTTTTTAACATTCCCAAATTTAGCACTATTGAAAAATAAAGCTAGCACACAATAAACATTGTGCCATTGTCAACTTCACAACAGCTGTAACTCTTTCTGCAGCCCATGCAAACAATACAAAAGCCTGGCTGCTGTTAACCCAATACCAAAGTTCAGCTTGAAGTGCAATCTTCTCTCTCAGCCGCTATTCAGAAACCAGAGTACCATGACCACAATATGGCAGCTTTATTAGCTTGAAGGCAAAGTGAAGGATACCGTTACATTTTGTAAAATAAGTTTTTATAGCAATGAAAACATCTCAAAATAGGACAGGTGACTCAGAGTTAAATATTTACTCTAAAAAAAGGTAACGCTGTCCAAAACAGCCAGCAGAGGGGAATTTGCATACTCTTCTATATAGGCAAGGGCTGCTCTATAATGTGCACATGAGATTTTGCAAGATGCACAAAAAACAAAACAAAAAAAAAAACAGGAGAGACTCATATTGCCAACACTGCATGTACTATATACAAACCCCAGAGGGATGCACTGCAAGGGCAGAGATATTTAGAGAAATGCAGTGCTGTACATGAAAAACTACTGCAGATAAACTTGTATGGAAAAGCATGGGGGGCCACGAACAATAATCAAGACTTTTTCTTGGCATACGCCAGTCGTAATCACCATTAAATACTCGGCTCCAAAAAGTTATCGTCTGCCTTGTAAAATTAATTGCTACAAAACAAACTTTTCTTAGTGTTCTTTAAATATAACCGATTGCCTCTTTGAAATAAATACTGTTGGTGGAAACTAGACTTATAGTAATTGCAGTCAGTGCTTGCACAAACACAGGAGTTTAATGTTCGGACAATCGCTCATAATTTAAATATTCATTTGGATATTCATTCAGTTTTTCAAAATGTAATAAAAGCCATTAGATTGCTCTGAACGGAGGCAGACAGAATAGCAGCAGGGGCAAGGGGTGTGGCCGTGGACCCTGTGTGTGTGTCTTTATTTTACAGTAAGGCCTTACAACACGTTAAAATAGGAAAATATCTCCAGGAGTAAAGAATAAGTTGTGTAGGACTTACTTTACCCCAGTAAATGAACAAGTAAACAAACTGAAACATAACTTTAAAACACTTCAAATAAAACAAAAGTACAGTACAACAAATTTTTGTCCCAGATGTCTTTCCACAGAACTCACTGCAAGCGCGTGAGTGCACAATCTGGCTTTTTACTGTCTAAAACTTTTAAATCGAGGCTCATTTGACATTTTTTAAAACTGTTGTGCAAATTCTGGTGAGATGGTAAATAAGTCCAAGGTATTTTTGTCATTTGTAGTGAATACGTGCATCGGATTTTTGTATCCGAACGCATATCAGAAAATATCAGTTTGAATATTTGTCCCAGCACTAATTGCAATGCATGCTGTAATGCCCAGTATGGAGTGTGCAAAAAGAAAATGACTATTTGATACTTATTGTTAGAAGCTTAACACATAATACCTGTTTGAAACCTATCTGTAATTTTTAGTGTCAACTTTCAAAATGGTTCATACCATCAAATGGCTGAAGGATCTCTCAGCATCAGCACTCTTCCCAGGCAAAATGCTGAGAGCAATGCTGGCCAATGTTGGGTAGTATGCATTCCCTACCCCAGCAATCCAGCTTTCTACAAAGCTGCTGGGTTCAGCATGCAGCAAACACTGATGTCTCATTAACAGCAGTTCTAGCAAGTTTAGCTTTAATTGTCTAACCCATCTGCTATTTAATTAAATAGAACATGAAATTATCAAGAACAGACCACGTGCATTTTCAAAAGATGTGGGCTTTACACCTAATGCATTTAACAGGAATATAGCTTTATCAGGCATGTAATGTAAGTGCAACACTAATGTTAATAGACCGAAAAATGGCCATTTAGTAAAAAAAAAAAAAAAAAAAAAAGCTATGTCTAGCAAAAAATGTGTACAATACCGGTGCAAGACATACATGTTTAGGATGATGAAAGACAAGGTGGTAAGATGTACAAGCCGATTACAGGTCACACACTGAACTTGTCAACAGCTTTAAGAGTAACAGACTTGCTTCAATCAGAACAACTGCAATATATGACCAATCAGCCAATTGATCTTTGTCCCCATTCCATTAATGTTGAAGCAGATTTTAACATATAACAATATTGCAAAATAGGTTTTGATAAATTGGCTAACACTAAGACTACTGGAGCGCATGTCAGCTTAATTCTATTTAGCAACACTGCAGCACAGGTATGCAAGAACATACTATAGTCATTTATCCAATGACAAAACCTACAGCAAGATGCGAGGGCAATGGTTGTGGGGAGACAAAGACATTGCACTTGATTTTCATGTAAAAGAAACAAACAAACAAAAAAAAAAAAACCTGCTTTAACCTAGTATGCAGCCTGTCTGTGTCCTGGTTCAATAATAAATAAATCATTACCCTGGGGATCACAGTTAGCTGCATGGCCAGCTAGCTAGCTCCTGCTGGAAATTAGCCACAACAGCCAATGAAATCTTAGTATTGGGGGTGCTGCACCACTGAGCACCATGGAAACAAAGGAATTGCTACAGTACACCTCCTACCACAAGCTCAACACCTTAATGAGTGCATTATTTATTATGAAACAATTCAACCAGAAATAAAAATAAGTAAAATAATTAAAGGGTATCTTTCGTACGACATACGTACAGCCCCACAAAGCTAAAAGATATGTCATGCAAGTGAGGCTACAGAAACACTATTTCAAATTGGGCAAAAGAAAAACTGGTACTTTGGTGAAAAACTCCAGCTGTTGCTCTGGAAAATGACAACCAAATGAACACTTCAATGTGGTTGCTAACACTACAGGTTTACTCTGCCATCTCACACTGAATCTAAATAATACAAATCTGAAAGGTTAACCAATATAAATTATAATGCATCACAATCTGGATTGTAATCTTCCATGACCATTCTGCAAGCTCCCACGTTCAAGAAATAACCCTACAATAATTTAAAAATCTGCTTCAGCAGTACTCTGCAACAGCAACTAAAACTGACTGCCCATGTAAACAACTGTTTAACTAATGAAATTAAAGCCAGTCTTACTAACGCAATGCACTTAAAGATGACACTTTCACATACCACAATGCAAGTTATTGATACTGTATGCAGGCTATCTTGGTGCACCGGTGGCCTGTACTAAAGACAGGCCCAACATCCAAGACTTCAAAATCTGAAACGCCTTTAATTCATCACACAGGTATTAACATTCCTACACACTGTACTTAAACGCATTACCTGTCCCATCATTAGTAACTTTAAGCCAGTTTGTCAATCGTTCATGGAATGGCAGGCTATTTTAGCAAGTCAGCTGCAGACACAATGTGGCCTGGGTAATTCTACTGTGGTTTGCTAGTGTATCTGCCAGTGAAAATAAGACAAGCTTCCCACGTAATAGAGAAGATACATCATGGCTTATGTCAACGACCAGTACACTAGTAGCTTTCAGTTTGGACTCGGTTGTGCAATGTCGAGCTAGCTACACCACTTTCACTGCTGACACATTAACGACTACTGTCACCGTCCGTGGCACACTTATTTAGACAAAGGTGGGTGTTGTTTAGAAGACAGACAGATTGCAATGATGTCGGATTTATACCCAGGTGGACAAATCCTGTAAATAATACAAGTCACCTCCCTCAAGAAAAAAAGTGCTGTCACTGGTAATGTGGACATTACGCAGCTCTGGACAACCACAGCCCCCTAACAACAACAGCAACAATAACAACACTGTCAAAAAGCAGCGACTCGTACACCCACCACGCACCCAGCAGTGAGGAAACAGTACTGGGCAATGTAATGCTGATGTCTGAAAAGGCGGAGATAATCCCCCCCAAACCCCCCCAGGTACAATGCAATTCCTACTCTCTGTCAAAAGTAGCCTTCTTACCGTCTGCTCACTCCCTCCCGCCTGGCATGGTTCGATGTTGCCCGCAGGCAGTGCACAAGAGGGTGGGCTTCCCCCGGTGCCGCGGCGGCTCTGTTTATTGTTAAATCTTTCCGGTTCGGCTCGGCACTTTATTCCTGTTCCTGAATCCCCGAAGGCCCCGAACCAACACCAACCGGATTACAACATGGCGACCGGGAAGAGGGGCACTATCGCGAGATGAAACAGACACCCGGAAGACAACAAAAACCTGTGTGGAAGGTAAAAAAAAAAAAAAAAAAAAACGGAGTGAGACCGTCTACCACAGACTTCGCTTGTGTGAGTAGACACGCACTGTATAAGTGTTGAAACAGGTGTGTGTTTAAATCACTAACATATCCAGAACCGCATGTTTTAAAATAATACGATGCTCTGCACGTGTGTTAAGTATCGTATGCGTTTTAACACAAGTGCAGAGCATCGTGTTATTTTAAAACTACGGGTTTGAACATCAGTCGTTGGTAGATGGAATGCTAGCCGTATAGTCCAGAGATGATAGACATAGAGATGTATTTTATTGGGATATAAATAAATAAATAAATAAAAGAAACCTTCTTTGTTGAAAGCTTGTGATACATTTTGTTCAGTTAGTCCAATAAAAGGTATTGCATCTCTCATTCTCTTTTTTCAACATTAGTGAAAGCCTTAGCTGCGTCCATTCCAAAGTTCCAAAACATCCCACCAATTTTGCTTTGGCTGCTTCATCATAGCTACCTAAAACTTAAGTGTGATGTATAATCCCCCACTGCTGCAGGTAAACTAGTTGCATGTCTATTAATAATATCGAGAAACGTTTAATCAAGTGTCTCCTATGTGCGCTAAGGATTAAGGGACCACTGCAAAAGCCATTGCCAAAAATCCATACATTAAAATTACCTTACCAACAAATACAGAAAACCTCTTGTTTAGAAAGGTCATTGTTATTTGGCATGACTCAGAAGACAGTTGTTGTTGCTTAGCTGAAAATTAGTAGCCTGGCATGTGATGGCTAGAACAGAGTGGTGCATGAACCCTTACACTACAACAGTGGTTCTTATGCTTTTTTGTTTGCGGACCACATGATTTTTTTTTTTTAAATCTAGACGGACCATACAATAAACAGTATAGGTTACTGAAAAATAAACACATAAATTAAAAAAAAAAAAACAAAAAAAAAAAACACTTACCTTTCTTTGTTTCAATGCGATGGGCGAACCTGTTTCTGTGAGCAAAGTTATTTTAACCCTTTCACGCATAGAGATCATTACAGTGGACAGCTATTTTAAAGTGATTGTCTCCTATAGAAACTCTGTTTCGACATCACTAATGCATAGTATCCTATTCATTGGACGTCTACCGAAATTAAAAAGCCTGCCATCTAGTGGCATTTGATAGGTACTACAAAAAAAAGGTGACAGTACAGCGACAGAGAAAAGATCAGCAGCACCGAGCAGCTCAGGGATTTCTGTAAAATCCTTTTACACAAAAAAAGCAGAGCAGGTATATATATATATATATATATATATATATATATATATATATATATATATATATATATATATATATATTCAAAGAAAGTAATGTTTAGGCAATAATATGGAATATGTTTTGTTCAAATACTTCATTTTTTTTCACAGTTTATGTTAAACCATATGTCCACTTAAATGGACGTCATGCAATATTAAGATTAATATTGCACATTAGGCCTATGTTGTTCTATAGGCCTATGCTAAATATGTTTTGTAATGTAAGAGCTATATATTGCAGTGTTGTCCACAAATAGGCTCATTGGATTTTACAAGTCAACACTTCTGCTCAAGCGTACTCAGATTTTGTTATAGTCTCTGTGCTGGTCTCAGTCGCTCCGTAACTGTGCTGCTGACCAGGCCTGGCTCCAGCTCATTTAGGATGAGGGGCAGGTGAGAACTCTTAGAGGGGCCACCATTTAGACCCATACTTTCAAAGGAGAACAAAGAAGCGCTGTCTCTTCAGCTGGGAAAAAAGTCTAGATGCTTCTGTACAGAAGTCTATGGAAGCAATATTATCCTCTGAGACTTCTGATAGTATATCAAGAATAAGATCCTGATGATCAGTAACACATTTGCTCACTTCAAAATGGCTTGTCCAGTGAATGTCTAGCAATCTCTTTAGTGAAAGGCCATTGTACTTTTGAGTAATGTAGTGTTGATGAAAGAATGCATACAGAGAACTACAAAGATCAAAAGTTCACTTTGAATTGCATGCACCACAACTATGTGCAACTGATGGTTGTAACAATGTATGTATGGAATTTGCCTTCCTAGTTTTCTTTGCAGCAAAGCCTGCACACCTCCATTAACCCCACTCATCACTGATGCACCATCGTAGCACTAGCTGATGATGTTGTCAGCATTAAAACCTCCTTCAGAGAGGTGTTGCAGTATTTGAGTTGTCATGTATTCTGCAACCAACTGATGCAATCCAAGAAAGCCACTCAGATGCTCCTCAGGTGTTGAATCAACAACAAATCTTTTTTTTTTTTTTTTTTTAAATGTAATAGTCTCCAATTGTTTTTTTTTTTATATATAATTTTCTCCCAATTTAGAATGTCCAATTATTTTAGGCTCAGTTCACTGCTACCAACCCTGCACTGACTCGGGAGGGCGAAGACAAACACACCCTGTCCACCGAAGCGTGTGCCTTCTTTTCAGTTTCCAACCCAGAGCTACAGCTTTGGAGGACAATGCAGCTTACAGGCAAGCTCGGCTAATTGTGTGCCACCCCTGTGGTCTCCAGCAGAGATGCAGTAATGTCGGAGTCCATCCTCCAGTCCACAGGATCCCATAAAGACACCACATATCAGGATGTGAGTGGTTGTGGGAAGAACTGAATGTAAATGTCAGTTTTTAGTAAATGATCCACCCCCTATAACAGCAAAGGTATGGGGCTAAAACAGTACAGTAATTCAACAGTACAAGGGTTGAAAACGTGTGCAAGAGATGGTGCTCTAGGTGCCACATGTAACACAGCTGATCACAACAGAGTTGTTCGCAATCTTACTGCTATGTGCCCTTTTCCCAAGATGGCCGATTTCCGGTTCTGTCCTACCATCGAGTCAGCCCATCCTTGTGAAGGTGTACCACCAACCTTACTTAGCACCTTTCCTGGTCGGTAGATTTGCAGCTCAGATTCCTTCTCTCCTGTTAACAATATGTATTCCATTTCAAGTTCCATCTAATTGAATAACACCAGTTAACTTTAACTTTATCAGTGAAGAATTATCTCGGTCTGAATGCTGCGCAAATTAAGTCTCAAAAGTGTGAGTCATAGCATCAAAGAGGGACTGTAGCATCATAGTTCAGCACATCAAAAAACGTTAGCCGTCAGATCATGAGGAATGAGACCTTGATCTTTTAATGCACGCCTTTTACAGCAAAGAGTGAAAATTAAACCTCCATAGTTGGGAAGACAAGCCCCTCTGTCCTCTGACATTCGAAACAGAAGCTCAGAGAATCCAAAGCTTACTCTCTGTGGGTATTGTCAGTGTAATCTATTTCTAAAATTGTGTGGATTACCTTTATATATTCCACACTTCCGGTTTCATTAGCCTGTCTAACAAAGGGTCGTTTGAATTAAATCATATTATACCATACTAACATTAAAAAGTATGTATTCGTATTGTATACTGTTCTGTACATAGTGTTGAGATATGAACCTAGACCCAAACGGCAGCTCCTGAACCACTCAGAATAATGCTGAAACAATGCTGAAGCTTCTCACTCATTACTTTGCATGTATGTGTGCTGCATGTCTAAATCTTGATGTTTCCCTTTAAAGTTTTTTAAATAGTGTTCTCCAAAGCATTCAGTAAAAAATTAGAACTTTTTATCTTACCCAGATAAAGACAGATGATTTAGAAAATGCATTTGAAACTGATCAAAGATGTTCAATGAAAGTGCTGTTTGTTTTTAGTTGGATTTGATCAAATAAATCAATTACAGCAAACATGCTCATCAGTTAAAACCCCTATCTAATATCAATGAACGTGTGCAATAAAATGTGACGACCAAGGGAGATGTTAGGAAGACACAGAGTGTTCTTTGATCAATGATGTTTTATTTTTTTTCTAAGCAACCAAGTTCAGAAATAATGAACAAAATAAAAATTGCAAAATAAAAATAATAATAAACCCCCCCACCCTCAAAAAAACTTGCAAAAAGTTGTCAATTGTAAAGTATTAAACCACTTATTTAACAGTGGAAAGTCCAGCATACCTTAAAGTCTTAAACTGAAACTTCATAAATGCTAAAACAGCAAAGTATAAAATAAAAACTAATTTGCTCACACTTCTGAGTAACACTATGCCAGAGTACTTTAGCAAGGAGACCTGCAATGCACAACCTTCAGGCTTAAACTACCCCTCTTGACAGCTTGGGGTGGCCTTTTAAAGCTTCACCCACACTGGACTTCATCTTTCAGGAGATACCATTATTAACATTAACAGGTAGGTACAAGCCATGACAGCTATAAAAATACAATACATGTCAAAACAACATTTATGTTCCTTAATGGAAACACAGTGCTTACATACTGTCATCAACATAAAGAAATTCCACATAATTGTTATTTAAAAGTTAATTACAAGGCATGACTAGTCATGTAATTACTATTTTAATAACTGGGATTCTTACATGTTTACTACTGTTTAAGTGCCTGTTACCTGGTGTAAATGTGTGGTAACACAATGGCACAGGTAATTTCTATTTAGTGACACATTCATTGCATCAATAGTTCCCATGTAAAAGCATGACACACTAGTTACCCAGTTATTACCATGTTACTATTTGGTCTTGCATGCCCTGTCACACAAAGTTTCCCTGTTTCAATTCCATCAAATGTAAAAAAAGCAAAGAATGATTGTAAGCAGAAGAGGGGAACAGCAATAAAGATGCTAGTGTGGTAATATAAAGTGACAAATTGATTTTTAAAGCATTGAGTACAACTCATTGTAGAATAAAATTGATAAGCCATGCCATTTTCCATTTTTAGATTACAATTTATTGTCTCAAAATACAGTTCTTGTTTTGGTTTGGTAATGAAATGGTTCACTTTGTCATGTAGAGGTGAATCCATAATGCAGCAGCATGACGACAAATGCATTGCAAACTCAATGGTCCTTAATGTACACACACTAATGTGTTATGCAAGAAGCCTGAAATTATTCCACCCACAGCTCTGACACAAATGCTCTTGAGCAATATATTGATCCATAATGTCATTTCAAGAAAGGCCCCTGGCTATCTGACCAGGTTAACAGTTAACAAAACCCCCAGTACACTGTGCTTGATGTCATCTGATTTTATTAGTACTGAAAAGGTCCGTGGCCCGAAACTGGCAGGAATCTTTTTGTTGCCAGGATTTCGATTTCCAGAGCAATTTAGAACCTGAGCTAAGGGTCTCCAGTTTTCAAATCCAGGATGTGCCCTTTGCTGTCATTGTTGTATCTGAAATACAAACTGTAGAGCGGCACAAATAAAGCGTATAATGAACTAGAAGTGGTGTGCGGCCTCTTAATAAAGATACTCTTTAAAAAAGCTAAGATGGTGGTACAGGATGTACGCTTACTTTTCCACTAACAATATTTCACTTGCGTTCTCATAATGAAGCAAAGAAAAAAGAATAAAAAAGATACTGTACAGCGTGGCCTCTAAACCGTCAGCCCCAGCTACAGAATGAAAAACTATTATGAAACCCTTAGCTTGAAACTCCCATGCGAATTGCTGTTGTCCAAAAAATGATCTGTTGTTCTAAGGTCAATAGTGCCTGTTGTTATACTATGCTTTATTATAGTTTAACTATGCAATGCTTGGCTATGCTATACCATGCTTTCATTATGCTCTGTTGCATTTTTCAATGTTTTTTCTATGACAAAAGTGTCTAAGGGAACACATGGGACAACAGTTTTCCACTATAAGCATCAACTCCAGTCATTATTTGTATAATATTTTTACCATGTGCATCCATTTGTTTCAGAGCTGCCTCAATACAAGAAAACGCTTCAAAACAATTTTTAACATACCCTGTTACTGCATTTTAATACATAACCATTGCAGTGCCATTGTGTGCCACTTAAGGTCATTTGCTAAGGGTATTTTGTATTGAGAGATAATATAGAAAGTGTGGTGACGTGGAAATTGTTAGTCAAAGAGCTGCTAGCTTTTAAATACTTGAAATAAATATTGACTCGGCTGGACATTTTTCGCTCATGTTGAGTTGCTATTAATATTTCTGGCTGTGTGCGATACAATAGTTCAGGATTTTATTTTAGCCCTAATTCCTATGTGAAGCAGCAAATGAAATGTAATTGTGCCATTAAATTAAGGGTTTTTTTTTTTTTTTTAAGTTGCGCCAGGTTGATTGTCTATACTGTCACTATGAATCCCACAAAAAGCAGGTTTGTGTTTTAGGAAAACCAAAGGAACTGCTGCTCATGAGGTCTAGTAGTCTGTGGACATCGTAAATGCAGAGTGTCATTATGTCTTATTTTGGTGTCAGACTCAGCATTACAATAATACAGTCCTCAGCCAACCCAATGGTGAAGTCAAAATACATTCAGTCAGACATAAAACTAGAAATATAACATACAAAAAGTATGGACATACTACTAAGTACAGTCTGCCCAGTTACAGCAAGTATTTCTCACAATTCATATCAAGGCTTACAACATGTCAGATAACAAAATACATAGGAAAGGATCCTGAGTTGATTATTTTCAATATGTGCTGTTGCCCGTGTCACTTCTAGTGGGATACTTTTTGGTACCTTTCGTTGAGAGAACTAGGCAGAGAGTCAGGCATCAACGCTTATTGATGTGGCTCCACAGTTTACTACAATCTTGCCTGTGATGCTTGACTTGTGGGATATCCCGTAGAATTCAAAGTTGCTGCTGCTTCCTGGTACCAAGTCATCTCCTGAGCTGCAGCTCAGTTTGACTCCAATGGTCAGGTCATGTGAAAAGCCAAACAGGGAGTGCGGAGTTAGGAAAGTGGCCTTAGTGGCCCTGTGTCTCTTATTGCACAGCATGATTATTACAGTAAAGGGTGATATTCATCAGAGATGCTGGAATAAATTGGTGGCACCCGAACAGCCTCTGACCAGACTGCCATCTAGTGGTTGTATCTGCTTATTTCATGAGGTTCTGTGTGTCCTCTCTGAATACTGAATAACTGACTTTTTGGCTGGGTTGTTGATGTCTCTGGAACTGCTTGGTTGGTCTACATTGAATGAAACCAGGAATGAGGTTGTGATGCTCCACATGTTACAGTATTTCATGGTAGTGTCAGTAAAGTGTATGTGTTTACTGTATTTGTTGTTAAAAGTCTTTCGTCTGTTTAGATAATCATGTGGCCTGTATTGAGGTCTGGTCACTAACCGAAATTAAATGTTTCAATAGGAATATATCATAAATATATACATTACATTGTGCAAGTTATTTCATTTCATGCTAACAAGCTATTTTTAATGTCAGTATACAACCATATACTCAAACATCCAGGTAATCATTAAAACTAATTTCTCAACGTATCAATTATTACAAAGCAGTACACATTCTACTGCCAGTAACAATCACTACAAAGACTGCAGCCAGTGGTGTCTCTCTCTCTCTCTCTCTCTCTCTCTCTCTCTCTCTCTCTCTCTCTCTCTCTCTCTCTATATATATATATATATATATATCTATATATATATATATATATATATACCTATAATCTAATATATATACCCGTACAAGGAACCCTCTCTCTCCCTCTCCATAATATCAAATCTCTCATAATTTTCCGTTTATTATCAAAACAAATATAAGAAAATGTTTTCCTCGATAGTATAATTGGCCGGAATTGTTTAGAGAAAGGAAAATGGGTAGTTTTGTTTTTTTTCTAATGTTTTTTATAGCAAGTGACAACAGCTAAATCAGCTGCCTTATTGCCAGTAAACATTCTACTGCTGATTTTTAATTATTCTTCTTATTTATTTATTTCTTTTTTGACTGGTTTCATGATATTTGCAGTATAAGTCAAAGTTTAAAGCTAACTTTTACAAAGTGACCTGGCCAAGCTAAGCATTCCGATGGTCTGGAAAACCCCAGGCAGTTGTCCCAGTACAGGCCTCTGACTCAGGATCTCATTAGGGTCTCCTGACACTGCTATTATTGTTTTAATATATTATTTTATACTTTAAAGGTTATTTCTTAAGGACTATAACACATGAAGGCTTGTGATTACAGTGAGACACCCTATTCCTCAGGGAGATGAAAGTACTTGTCTGAGCCTCATTTATAATAGTTTATTTGATAAGCATGACTTGTGTTGGCAGTGGGAAGGTAAGGTATATTAATCAGTTATTATTTCTAATGAATTTGGACCTTGAATAAGCAGCCATCTGCCTTAAGCAAAATGTTCTGTGACACTAGTGACCAACTAATTCAATTAATGACACCACTGGTGTTCATATTATTCATAGTTTCAAAATTCAAAATAATAAATGGGATACCTTATCGATCTCAGAAACAATACCAGGGCTGGAAGAGCTTTAGGGAACTTAAGCTGATCTTTTATGCAAAAGCCAATACAATTTTAAAGTGCAGGAGAATTATTTAAAAAAAATAAACTAAAAAAAATTATGGAGTACTTTTTTGTTTCCATAGTGGTAAATAATGGCTAATCCTATAGGGCAGATAAATCTAAAGCTGGCTGCAGGCAGTGGATTGACACTTGTTGAGAATCAGGAGATCTATCATGTTAATAAATGGACACCTTCTTGGCAAAGGCTTTGGAGAAAACAGGCTCCCAAGGAGATTAACAGCAAAAAATGTAACAGTTATATTTATCACTTAGACATTAAATATTGATTTAGTTTCGTATGCTCTTAGCTTTTTGCCATGTTATGAAGCCCAGCATTTTTAATGATGTTTAGCATTAAGAAGGCACCAAGGAGAGAAAATGCTGGAAAGCAAAAGGCTGCCTAATTAATTATTTACTCCACTCTGGTTCTCAACCCCATCATCAAACAGCTTTTGATTCTGAGGCAGGCAGCACTGTCATTTTCTTCTAACAAAAGGTTAAAAGAAAAAAAAAAAACTTTAATTTTATTGTTTTCCTCTAACCAACAGGTCGCACCTTTGTTTTAATACCACACAAGATATTGCTAGTAAACATAGTGTTCAAACCCTAACAGTGCAAGCAGCTTACCGTGGTTGACCTTGGTAAAAACATAACAAAGTCTATTACAACGCTGCAGTGTACCACAACCATTTTTAATTTCATACTAAAACTACTACATATTCTCATAGTTTACCCATCTGTACACCTTAGAAAAAATACAGTAGAAACAAGCACAATCTATTGTTAAGTACGACAGAAAGTAGTTTAAAGTTGACTTGCAGTATATACTAATATCCCCACAAATCGATCACTGCCTCAGATCTTAAACCATTACATCTGTTTTTTGGCAGTGCAGAAGTCCCAAATGCTCTATTTACTTTAGTAATTATGTAATCAATGTGTTCCCTAAGTTGAAGTGATCAATCTAACTAAAGTCCTAAACATGGTAATTAAGCTCCAGTCCATAGCGTTAACTGCTGATCAAGCTTAAACGCTCTACTGAAGGCTGGCAGTAAAAAGAACACTTGGAAACTTCTCCTGCTGCTAATTATTCAATTTCTAAGCCTTTTATGGTTTTGGCATAAGAACAAGGCTGTTAGTACCAGAAAGTGAGACTCAGACACAGACGCTGCAAGTTTAAGTGCTAGTGCACCCTTTTGATAGTAAATAATAAAACAACAAACAAAATACAGGAAGAAAATAATGGTGGCCAAAATAAACACTTTAAACCTTTCACTAAAGTATGACACTGGACTCCTCTAAACCCCCACGACATAAACACGCAATTCACATTCACCTTTTTGTAACCTAACACCATTAGTACCCTTTTTATACCCTGTGTTAATCATAACTTATTCAATTTACGGCTTCAGGCACATTCCCACGTGTTTCTGCAGGGAGGAATTTAACCTCCTCCCTGCCATCCAATATTCCCCCCACACCCACACCTGTGCATCGGTAGGGTTTTCACCCAGCCACAGCTCTCTCTGTCTGTTTAAACGTAGTGTGCTTACCAGCTGACTTCATTCTTTCCAATATTAGTTTTTATTCCAGAAGTGGAATTTGAAAGTATGCATCACTGTTTTAGTTAGCTAGCTGGCTAGCTAGCTTTTTTATTCAGTCCAACCCTCCTCCCACAATGTCCTTGGTACATAAACAGCAGGTTAATTAATAGGACTGTGCTGCTTTTCAAAATTAACTTGTGGTATAAAATTAAACTGAACAACAGGTATTGCAGATCACCATGGCTGAAAACCACGTTATATATGTCCCTTTCATTCAGACAATACAGCAGGTGATGCTCTGTATACTACCCTGGCTTTGAAACCCTACCCGTCCGGACGGCTGACAGCTGCTGAGGAAGCATTCAACATTTGGGCAAATACAGGTAGTGGGAACTTAAAAGGGAGGTGGTGGATACTGATGAAACGGACTGAAGTGCAGCATTAGTTAGTTCCCAAAATTGCCACTGTCGGCTGTATCCTGCACAAATTCTTGTCAACAATAAAATGAGGTGTTCAGGAATCAGTGGCTGCCTGTGAGACAGACGGGGAAGGTTACCAGAGTTGCCAAGTCTCGCTAGAAAAACAAGCGGCACTGCCTTTCAAAACAAGCAAATCCATGTTAGAGTATCTGTGTTTATTCAAATGTAAACACGCGACTCTCAAAAACAAGCCAAGATCCGCTTATTACTGGATGGACTTGACAATTGTGAAGGTTACCTCTGCCGCCAGTTTCAATTGGACAGCAGCGATCTGAGAGGGCACCAACAACTAATTGGATGTTGTTGCTCTGTTTTGGGCGATCGAGCTGGCTCATGACATCCATTTCACCAACTATATTTATTAACATAGAGGGCAGACACGCGTTGTCTTTGGACAGTTAGACATTTAAACAGCTCACCGTTTAACTTTTACACGTGAAATGTGGATTCTGTGTGTTTTGTCATTTACACAAGCAAACTAGATTTACCCTATCCCTCTCTTTGCCCATTTTTTTCAGTCACAGACCTGACTTACACGAGAAATTCTCACAAACATGCACGCGCAACGGCATTTCACATGTATAATGACCTGCATGGAAACCCCATGAATGAAAGCTGTGTTCAGGGTTTCCAAGTGTTCAAGGAAAATAGCAGTTATGTCTTTAGGAGCTGCTGTAAGCCGAGTTGTTAGTGTTTCCGGTTTGATGGTGTGTGGGGCTGACTATAAATACAATTAAAAGCAGTTCACAATTATGGTTACAACTGAAATGTACTTTGAATTAAAAAAATAAAATACAATAAATAAATAACAATATAGGTGTATAGCAGAGAAAAGGTAATTAAACAAGCTTGTTTATTTTTTGCGGAAAGTAACTGTAATATTATTATTACCTTGTTATTGACAAAAGTAATATTATTACAGTAACGACTTACCCCAACTTTTTTAATCTCAAGTATGGCAGGTAAACCAGAGTGTGACCAATAACCTGTTCCCTAGCAACACTCTGCCTCTAGTGGATGTAAGTAATACAGCACCACGTTCGTTCTGAGTGGTTCTTACCGGTATGTTTTACATCCACTACAGCAGAGAGTTGCAGGCTAGACCCAGTGTACCAAATGCACTTAAGAGATTTGACATTTCTATATTAATAGAGCTATTAGATATTAATTACAATTGTTACCATTAAAAATAATACTTTTACTGATTAATTGGGACAGAATAGAGATGGAAACTTAAAACTAAAAGAGCAAACAGGCAGCTAAAATAAAATACTTTTTTTTTCTTTCAGTACTTGTAGTTTCTACATTCAAACAAGCTCTATCCCTAATTCCTGTTGGCATGTTACCCATTCTTTATTTCATAAGCGTTTTCTGAGCGTTTTGAAAGGTGTGATCAAAGTAGTTAAAAATACAGCTGCCCTAGCTAAGGCCCTTTTAAGTAATTCAATGTGTTAATGACTTTACTGTTATTTGCGTTTCATGTTTCTGCTGTAAAATGACTTATCCTTAATGACATTTGCTGCTATGTTCAAATATAATGTTTAAGTACATGTTAAAATTATAATGGCTCATTAGATGGGACAACATGAACATGTCTTGGGTGGAAAGTGATACAAATCGACAACCTTTGCTCTTTAAACAAAGCTTAATGAACTCCAGGGAGTGTAAACTGTGCCAATTATTTTGAGGAAGTGAAACCTTGGCAATGCAGGCCTAATAAATGAAGATGAGGCTTATGGCATTGGGAGGAACAAAGAAATGAAGAGATACAGGTTACATTAAATACAAGCAAGGTGAAAACTCTACAGCAATTAATTGCCCTTATTAAAAAAAAATAATAATAAAAATAAAAAGCTTATTTAAACAAACCAGCTCTTTTAATTGTAATCAGGAGTAAATGCCACCTTTATTATCCAGAGACCACAGGAGCCGTTGTGGTGTGTGCTATAATGAGGGAGGTGCTAAAATTCTAATAATTTAATGGGATAGCGTGTTCCACGCAGAGCCCTTCAACATACTGATGAGATTAGGATTTTTGATAATAGACAATAAAACAGACCACACACCAGCCATTACATTTCATTTAAATATGATTCCAATGATTAATGCAATGGGGGAAGGAGGGTGGAGTAGAAAGTGTTTATACAGTTTGACAAATGAAGACCGCTGTGTTTGTATTGTCTTGAGTCTTGCATCCTGAGATTTAACACAGAAACAATTTAGCTAAAACATTAAGAAAATGAACTTGACTGTCAACAAAGCTATACAATAGAACAATGACATAAACATACACCAAGGATTTGTATCTTTGTGTAAACATATTATTTTAAGATGCTGTAGCTTAACCAAAATAAATCTAAATGTCATTGAAAAAACAGAATTCCACTGCACGTTCATGTAATTTGCCTTTGTGCATATAAACGTGTGAATACAAAATAATTGCTAAAAGTTGCTAAAGGACTTTGACCACTGCATCAGCACACATGCCACAGAGGGCTAAATTTATTTTAGAATGATTATCTGAAAATGAAGAGAGACTACTTTGCTTTGTCAGCGAGCCTGAAACCAAGTAGGCATCATACAGTAATATTTCAACATTACATGCTTGAGGAGCATGTTGATTTTCATTAAAGGTTTTGACACCGGGTAGGCACATCAAGGTTCTTGGTCTATGGCAAATCCAAGAGGCTTGTGAAAAAGGCTTCCTTCAAGTATTGAATTGTTGAACCAGATATGTGGCGAACAAAAGTAGAAAAAAAAGAAAATCTGATTGAATATTGTTAGCGGAACTGAATCACTGAAAATTGTCTGTGAACCAACTGTAGAGACACTGGCTCGTTTCAAGGACACCGATTAGCACTGATCCTGCTTTACCTGATGTTGGTGGTCCAAGATGAATGCTAATCTGGGTCTGTGAAACTAGCTCTATGTCAAAGTGTGTGGTCAGTATCATTTATATGAGTAAAGGTTAACATGTTGCAGTTAAATGTATGAGTTTAATGGTTTATTTTTCTTGGACAACACTGTTAATGGAACAGATGAAAGCAGAAGGTTATGTTCAGATCTGAGGGGAGGAGCTTTTTCACAGGAAGGGTGGTGAACTATCGGAACAGGCTCCCGGACAGAGTTGTTGAAGCAGACTCGGATCCTTCAGTAGACTGGATGCTGTCATGAACAACCCTCTCTGTGACCATAATAAAATCTTTAGCTAGCTGCCTGGAGGAAGGGTGGTATGTCTTTGATGCAAGACACCCATTCTTCAATAGCACCCCATGTTTATCAATAATGGAACTTTTTATTACCCAGATAAAGCAGTTAGCCGTCAGCACTGATCCACTGAAGCTAATACATACTATCATTAATCTGTACACAACTTGGATGGTTTGCAGATTCATGGCATTTTGCTGTTGTGTTGATTCTTGATAGATGACTCGAGGTTAAGATGCGATAGAGGCAGAGAGGGTAATTAGCAATAGGTCTAATACATTTTGAATTTCTTATGGTATGACACAGAGATTATTAATCTGAGAACCTTCTCTCGACCGGGAAAGCAGATATTCATGAAACACTGATCTTTTAAATCCAGAGTAAAGACAATCCAATGTAACATAATTGCGTGCTTTATTGGTATACACACAAAGCAATTTATAATAGAATAGTAAGGCATATATTTGGTGGAATTTGATATGTTGTGAAAACAAAACGTAAAATGAGTTGTAAAATTAGTAGTAGATGACAACTTTTGGGTTAAAAGAACACCATATGAGTGATTAAAAATGAAATAACATGCTGCTATGATACACAGGTGGTCAGTTTGACTGTTTATGGTTTATATGTAATACTTTGTGGTTACACACACATATATATATATATATATATATATATATATATATATATATATATATATATATATATATATATATATATGAGAAAAAATTTCAAACCATAATACATAAAGCAAAAAAAAAATTGAAACTCTCAAACCTTTGTTTTAATAGAACAGACTCAACCCCCCTTAAAATAAAAGAATAAAACAAAATACAAGCATCTTAAAACACCACAGCTTGATATAGAAGAAAAAACAAGAAAAAAATAGTAATATCTTAACTGTGGGAGTATAAAGGGTTAAAATGCACGAGACAGGTGTCTACCACTGAGGACATTCATTCTCGAGGCATGGTTCTAAATTCATCTGTTTGTAAATGTATTTGTTGATGGCAGAAACTACATTTTTCGAGCAGGGGTCATGTCATATTAGTAGAGCGTACCATAAAACAAAACTGAGGTAGAGAACGACTGGTGTTCACTTAAAAAAGAGCTTTTGTCAGTCAGTAAACTACCAAGAATGCACCAAAGCATAAAGATAGTCTAAAATGTGAGCTCTAGTGGTTAACCCTTGAAATGCAGCTCATTAACGCAACATTCTACCCATTACACAAACTCAAAACTAGGGCTGGGACAAAGATAGCCTGCATATTCATTAGTATGTTATTATAGTCGTTATTATTAGATTTTTCTAAAACCCATTAAAAAATAAGGGTACTAGAATTCCATTGTCACGCTTGCAAAGAATGTTACAATTATAGTACTTCCCTTTCTACCTTTAAAAAAAAAAAAAAAAGGCAAATCCATGCTTGAAAATAAGTATTCACAATTGCAATGGTTAAAAGAAGTTACTTCGCAACATACCGAGACACCGTGGTTATAAAAAAACCAAACAAAACAAAAACAAAAAAAAAACCACTTTGTTAGTTTAAGTACAATTGCATTATTTAAACTTTAAAAATCTTTCCCTTTAATCTGGCACTTTCCTTGTGAAAGATGTTCAATTTTGAACCTGTCCCAAGCCCTACGATAATAATGATAAAATGATGAAAAAAAATGACAGATGACCGGATGAACAATTTGGTACCATTATAGGATAACTTTTCTTTGATAAGCAAGAAAAATAACACTAATAATGTATACTACTTTACACATTACAGAACTGTAACACAGCAAAACAAATGCATTGCCTTTTAATGTTTAATCTTTTCTTTTTTTGGTTTTTATAAACAATAAAATATGTCTTTTATAAAGCACCCTTTAGTTTACAATCTTTCTTTATAATGGTTACAAATTTTTTTTCAAACATCCGAAACGCGTTCCATACAAAATGGCAAGTTATTCAACTAACAAGATTTTACATGTAGTTATTTTTTTTCTTTTGTACAATTGCATAGAAGTGTAAAACTTGCCATTGTTAACAAAACGATATCAGACTTAGGAAACTACTGAAATCTACAGTTTTATTACCACTATCCTTCACAAAAATATAGATCTTTTTCTTTGTAAACGTTTACAATCCAATCCTTTTTTTGTTGTATGAACTATTATAAAAAAAAAAAACAAACAAAATAAAAACAAAAAAAACATGCTTGATATTCAGAATTCAGTGTTGCAGGAAAATGCTAAATGTTAATCCAACCCCTCGTCGTCTGTCATTACTGTCACCAAGGACTCCATTGCTCGGCCCAAATCATCTGCCATGTGAAAGAGGCTTCCTACATTGTTACCTGCATAGAAGAGAGAAAAAGAAAAAAAAAGAATTAGTAAGTATAGGCCTACAACAGAAAACCCAAGAGCAAACCTAGGGAGGTAGTCCTCATAGTCTTTCTACTGGACCATTATGGACACATGACGTTAACTTTGACAGGATTTGGGAGAGGAGGAGAAGCAAATATGTGGGTAAAATATCAGAATTTATTCCTGTACTTGTCTAATTCACCAGCCTTACTGGAATCACAAGAGCCACTGCAGTGTCTTCTGGTTTTAATAAAAACACTGAACCACTGATGGGCCCCCTGCTGTGAATCGAAAGTCAAACCCTCTCAGATAAAATGACATGACCACAGAATTATTTTGAAGCTACCATTTCAGAAATTGTAAGCTGAAACGGGATGCTTGCAGTTCTACACATCAGGACTGTTGCAGTAAGTTCTGGTGCACTGATCTGTGCTACAGTTCAAACTTCATTTTTGATTGTAGTTGTTCTGATGTTTTTGAGTAATAAGGGTTGGTTAAGTTTTACAATGCTGTGTAATATTTGCACTTCAAGGTCTTGAGGTACTGCACTGATTTACCTTGTGTTCTGCACAACCAGAACACATTAACTGTGAAGCCAGTATGAATCACCACAGCCTTACAGTAGGCCTTCTAAATTTAGATACTTGCACCAGCATTAGGCTTTACAATATTTGTAAGCTCTCTTATTGAAAATATCAACATAGAGCAGACTATTATACCAGCAAATGTCTTTCTTGTGGGGTCTACTGCATCAAGCAAGCTGAGGCCACATTAAAAAAGGATCTAACTATGCAAGCGGAAGCCATTTTTACATGCATTTATGAAGCAATGCTACTAATAGTCCGATCCCTAAAGCACTGCAAGCTACTTCTGAAATTGTGTATAATGATGCATTTAAACAGATGGCTGCACACAACCAACGGCACAACATGCTGTAGAGTGCATTTAAAAAGGGAACTTTGAGTGAACTAGTGCAGAGTAGTAATAAAATGAAAATGATTTCTTAAAATGGAACAGCATTGTTGCTTGACCACCTACAGTTTTTAGGAAAAATAGAAACTAGCTACCTTGGTGCTCTAACACAAGTCAACTTTGCTATTCAGTGCAATTCAGTTTAATATAGCACCATCTGTTTTTTTTTTTTTTATTGGAATAATTTTTGATACAAGCATGTGTACTTTGATAATATAAGGGAGCTGATTAATGTGGTAATGAGCAGTACTAGGTCCAACTGCAAGTACACATCATTAGATGTAATTGTTTCACAGCAGGGAAGTAAAATATCACTTCTGTAAAACAGACTGGAGACAACAACATTTAGCATCTTCCGCAGCAAAAAGACCAAACCCACTTCTAAGAATACTGCATCTATACCCAGCCTTGATAAAAAGAAAGCAACCAGCAATCCAATCAGGAACTAAAACATTCTTGCTTTAAAATGTTCCACAGTATATATATATATATATATATATATATATATATATATATATATATATATATATATATATATATATACATGGTTACCATCTGTCAGGCAACACTTTCTACAAGACTATATAGTAGAGTGTAAAAAAATAAAAAAATAAATAAAAAATACAGATGAATACCAGTTTCAGTCAATGATGAAACAAAATCTTCAACATGTTTTATTGATGCCGTTTTAAACTAGACAAACTTCCTTAAACTAAAAATCCCTCTTTACAACCTCACCTACACCAGACTCGAAAAATATGTACTTCAGGTATCTGGTTTATCAAAATCAACCCAGTTACAAACAAAACAATCAGGCCTGATAGCCGTTCTTACAAGTGGGTGCGCTGCAAACGAAAGCAAATGGCAGACAGTAAAGCGCACACACACACACACACACACACACACACACGGACAGGGTACTAGACAATACAAAGGACAGACGTGGAAAAGCAGAGGCTTTGTTAGGGTGCCTGTCAGGGAGCTGGGCTCTCACTAACCTCTCTCATTGGTTTTCCAGGAGCACTCCTTCCTTTCAGGGAGATAGAAAGGGGAGAGAAGACATGGAGGCAGGGAGAGAGGGAAGAGAAGACAGGGAGGGAAAGAAGTAAAGACAGAGGGAGGGATGGAGGGAAGAAAAGACAGGGAGAGTGGGAAAGAAAGAAACCAATAAATAATAACACAAGTAAATAAACTTTCACAAAAGAATGAGAACCAGGCATGCTCACAAGATGGGTAAATCATATAAAATGTTTTTAGGAGTCTAAAGAGCAGAAAAACAGATACAGAACTCTTTTCAATGCCAATATGGACTCGTCAAGGTACTGGTTTGTGGTCAAATTACATCAAAGTTGTCATATTTCTGGTCACCTGAGGTTCATGTTGATATCACTTGTCATTTTTGTGAGTCAGTTTCTTTCAATGGAGATTTCGTTCAGATATTTTTTTTTAGATCAGAAGCAGACAGGACACCAATAAATTGAAAGACAGTTTAAGCCCCCTGTATTTGCACACTATTATTATTTTTTTGTCTATATCATGCGATGTGTGTTGTTTATCACTGTTTATTACTGTCTCAACACTGAGGTCAGTATAACAATGGCCACTAGGGGGTGTGCATTGGTAATTTGTAACCCCTGAAAAAGTCAGTTGGAGAAAAGATTTGCCAACGGTAATAAATCGTGATTAATGGGACAATAAATTATATATAAAATATCATATAGGGTGCTGTATGACAAGCTGATATCTACTCGACAGACAGTGACTACTGGCTCCTCTGAATTTGTGAGGGTGAAAAATCAGCTTGTATCTTTCACAGCACCCTATACCATTATGTTTTATATCTGATACAAACAAGCATATTTTCACCCAGAGCAGTCAGTAAGCCAACCTGTTATAACCCTGTGCTCTGAACAGAGAGCAGGACGGGGGATAGACAGACTAAAAAAACAGACTGGCAAAGGAACTTAAACAGCAGAGTTCCTTCAGTACTTCACACTTCATATTGGTGCTAAATAGCTGTAAAGCATTTTTTAATTTCAATTCAAACTGCAAAGTCTTGGTGCCACATTCCAAAACCTTATATCACATTCAGGCAAACAGCAAAAACAGGGAGGCTGGTTCCTAACATTTAAAGATGTGAATGATGGGCTTCAGGACAGACAGCTTTGTAATGTTTTTTTTTTTAATAACAGTTACTCTGGGTAGGCAAACTAAGTATTATGTTTGGAGAACTTAATGCACCTGACAGCCTGGGTGAATTTATGACCTTGCCTGCAAAGAACAGTCACTCTTGCATAGATGTTATGCATCACAAAATAAAAGGGAATTTATTTTATAAAGTCACACAAAATGATCTCAGTAATGTGCTCTCTGGAGTGCAGTACAATTCCGGTCACCAGAACCGAATTAATGTCAGTGCTCAACAGCCATTTACAATTTGCTGCACTGCATACCCGAATACAACTCTCGATTATTATAAAGAGTTGTATGCTGACATGCACAGTTTACAAGACTGACAAAGGACACTATCTTGTAGCAAGTGTAAACAAAAAAGGTTTCTGGAATAACACAAATTGTACAGACAAAGTATAATACATTAAACGTTAGGTCATTATCATAACCCTGGTTCCCTGAAATAGAAATGTAACCATTACCAAAAGGGAACTGCCAAAATGGAGCCTTAGTAATATTTACTGCAACTTTATCTGATTAAGACTTACACATCAATTTAGTTAGCATTTGTTCACTGTCCAGTCTGCACTGTACTTGCTAGAGCAATAACTAACATAGATTGATTGTTTTAGATTTTTAGAGCAACTTCTGAGGGGTGAAGGGATGCTGCAAGTAACCATGGAAACCCACTAATGGGAATGACTAGTGCAAGACAAATCAGAAGTTCAGGCTAATTTGATAAGGTCAAATGAAAAAAAAAACAACAAAAAACCTATAAAACTTAATTTGAGCACCAGCACTCAGAACAAGTGCAGAGATCATAAGAAGATGTGAAAAATGTCTGAAAGTACTTATTTAATTTGCTGTTCATGTCCCATGCCCCAAAAATCCTTACAACAACAAAAAATTCCCACATACAGTACATACACATGAGGAAATCTGCATCCTAGAAGACACAAAAGGGTACAGTCTGTGAGGGAGTGAAAGCTCAATCTCCTTCAGTCCTTGGTTCACTTCCAGTTTTGAATTAGAAACCAACCACAAGATGTGGCAATCCAATGTTTTTTCTTTTTTAGCTGTATTGTTGTAATGTTTTTTTTTTTTATTTCTTTTTTATAGTCTGTAAAACCGCAGCCAATTACAAGTGTAAAGTAAGCTCAGTGTTGACATTTAACAGTACATTTCCTCCGAGTGTCAGACCTTTTGACTTGCTCATCTGGTTTGAATTAGCACAGCAGCTGGTTTATTGAGCTCTAACAGCTGTGGAATGCACCTCGAACTCCACACACCAGCCACAACTGCTGCAAGGTTTCACTGAGTAACACTGCAAGTTTAGATGGCCAGGAGAATTTACACATATATACAGTAAGTGCTCTTTGTCAGTTGCTATTCAAAAACACACATCTGCCCACTTCTAAAACACAAACTTCGATTTAAACAACTCCTGTGAGAAATGAAAATCTGCTGTAAATTATTTTGAACAGCTGCATTCAAAACGATGATGCTCCAAAACAAATTAAAAAAAAAATAAAAAATCAGAAATGTGAACAGCTGCTGTATCTTTTTATATAAAATATTCTCTGATAGTTTTGTAAGCAGTATAAAACAGTGCTCAGTGATTGAAGAAGACAGAAGCACTGTGTGTTCAATGGGATAATGTAGATATACATCATATTTAAGTGCCTACGCTGTTTCTATAGCTTGCATTTATTTATGACCGACAAACATCTAAACTATTTTTTAGGTTCTGGATAATTTTGCCACTCAGTCACTGCGAGTGTTCCCAATTGAACTGCAGAGTCATAAATCAAGAACAGAAACGAAGGATCAGCAGTATATTACGAGCAACTGAGGCATGCAAACATATATTTAAATCTCTGTGCAGACTGTGTGTTCAGATGATAGCATTTCCTAGTCTGGCTATTAAGCCTTCTCATGAACATACTATTAGAAGTGGAAAGCCAGCTGCTGCTTTGAAATCGCTCACCTCTGGTTGTGGGGAAAGAGTTGTTGAGCTGCTCCATCACCTCCTCGAGACCTGTGCTTGCGTCCTGGGGCGGGCTCAAAAGGTTGTCATCACCTTATGGAAAGAAAAGCAGACCGTCTCAGTGATAACGCAATAAAACAATTCAGCACAATGCAAACAAAAAACTAAATTTAAAATCACATCACAGGGTTTAGAAACAAAGCATTTACTTTGATTTTTTAAATACATTCTCCTCTGTTTTACAAAGACAATTTTTTTCTTTCTAAATCAAAAGACAATGTTATGCTCAGAGACACAAGGTCTGTCTCTCACCTCAACAGAAAAGAGAACACATGCTTGCATATTAAATATGCATGTGGTTTTACAAGAGAGATGTTTCTAGAATTTCCTGGGGAGCACCTGGGCACCCTTTGTGGATCCTGATTTCAGAATCACTATATTGGGGCACCTTTTACTGACCGTCATCCTTTTCATCTCTGTGATGCACTTAGCATGAAGACATGGCAGTTGATCCTTACCAGGTTACAGTGAAACTCTCACCTATTGCTTTTTCAAAAAAACACCCTTACAAATAATAATTCTACCATTTATCTTTCTGATTAAAAAAAAAAAAAAAAAAATCTATATAAAATCCTTCATGCCCACTTTTAGAACACCGCAGGCCTTCCCTTGCTAAAACACTGGTAAGTCCCAAAGAGATATTTAATCGTGTTTAAGGTATTGAAACTACACATGATAAAACTGCTCTGATATTAATGTCTTCTGAGAACCAAAATATCTATATGGAAGGAAGGTAAAACACCATTGGGTGTTGCTTTCATTGCAAGCACCTAAAGTCTTTATTAACAGTCAGTAAGTCTAGATTTCTGCGATACATGATCACAAACTGGCATCTCGCAGATTTTGGTACATTTTTGTAAACCATGAGTTTAGCGTTTTATCTTGAAATTTGCATTCCTTATGGTTTGTTTGTGTCAGAGACATGTTTTATCGCTTTCCTTATTAATTTATACACTAAAGCTGACAAATGGAAAACAATGTAATGAAATGAAGCATAGAAAGGTTTTAATCATATTTGCTGGTGCAAAATTATACAGAAATGCATCTGGCAAAGTGAAATTCTCTTCTCCATCGAGGTCAATGGGTGCACCTCTAATATCAACAGGATTGTGTTCTTTTCCATGTTCAGAGCATGGCGTGAGAAACCGTAGCCAGTAGTTATTAAAAACACTATCAAAAATTAGTAGGCCACCAGATTCAATTTCTTTAGATCACTGAACTAAATCATACTTAAATTATAGTTTTACCAGCTTTTCATTTTCTGTATTAGCGAGGTGACATAACTTGTTACCCTAATCTGTGAAAACAAAATATAGCATCTGCAAGCTTCTAGTTATTAAAAAAAAAAAGTATAGTAAGAAGTGTACAACCACTGCGTTTATCGACTGAATTCAAACCTGCAGTAGGGATGAAAGAGGTGTGCAATTTCAGCAGGTTTTCTGTAACTGGGTCCTGTTTCAATCTGCTATATTCTTCAAAAAACACTTTTCAGAAAGACAAAACCAAACACACTCTTCTGATAAAACATTTAAGAATACACCTGGGTGGCTTCTAATTGGTCAATGTATTGCAATACAAAATATATTGTCTTTTCTTTATATTGCGTTTGTTAAAAATGCATATGAGGCTGCAGTTAGAGAAAGCAGTGGGGTACAGGAAAATGTAATGAGGTACGGAACAGAAAAGCCAGATCACTTCTTGTTTTTTTTTTATTGCTTTTTCTGCAATGATTTAGAGGACAGATCTCAAAACACCACTACACTAGAGCACTCATTTTGAAAACAGCTTTGAAATAGACTTTACAATTGCAAGTGTAAAAAAAGTTGTCAGGATGTTAATGAAAACATTAAAATTACAGGTATGTTATTTAAACAGTTGTAGCAACATGGGGGGATATAAAGCTGTATTTTTTCAGAACCCCGATACTTTCTCGAACTTCTTACTGGTCAGCTCGCTATGTAAATGTAGTTCAGAAGAATTCATACCCATGGTTTCTGTAGTCTGGCTGCCAACCACACGGAGCAGCATCGGCTGACTGCTGTCCGATCGCTGGGAGGAGGTAGAAGGAGAGGAGACTGTAGTACCATTGACCTTGGCATCTGCCTGGGGCTGAAACAAAATGAACAATTACTATCACACCTTCATCGCAAGTCCATTATAGATAGGCTGGATATACTGCTCAGCAGAATTTGTATAAAGTACCGGCTTATTAAGATACAGGACATGTTTATTCCTTGGATGTCTGTTTGTACTACACATATTGATAGGGAAAAACGGAATGAAAAACATTTTTAAAAGACACTGACTTTTGCCTAGGGCTTTGGTTACTAGCAGGTCCACAAAGAGCATTTTAAAATGTACTTTACTTTATAGTGCACATAAAAGGCAATGCTCACGGCCATAGCAGACTTAATAATATTAATTTTTTTTTTATAATTAGCGCCAATTTAGAACCACTGAGGAAAAAGGTGCAATGCAACTTTGTGTAGCACTACTATTAAAAACCTACTTCAGTCATTTGAATTTGGACACAAAAGGTATCCAATGAATACAAAAATCAGTGGATCTAAATCCCACCTAACAGTGATGATCTATTGGTGTATTTCTTTCTCTTCTGTCTGTAAAGCATGAAGCCACCAAGAAGGGATCTATTTGATCAGCTGCTGCTCAGATCGCTGCACAGCAGTGAACACCACCCCGAGCAGGCAGGCACAGCCCGCTGAGTGACACCCGGTACAAATACCTGCTCCAGCAGCTGTCTCAACCTGTGCAGCTGGGACTCAAGCTGCTTGTTATGATCCTCCAGGATCTGCATCCTGGCCTCCAGGCGACCCTTATGCTGGCGGAGCAGTTTGGCTTCTGCAATGAGCTCGGCATCTCGGGGGCTCTGGGGGGAGATAGGCATCACCTCAGGTGGTGAAGGCAGGGGGGATAGCCCCTTGTGATCGTGCGCCTCTTTCAATCGGTCATACTCGGACTGGAGATTTCTGTTGGAACAAACGAAAAGAAACAGGTCACTGTAGCTGGCTACAGAAGAACTTCTCTGTTTGGCATGCGCTACTATCAAATCCAAAGAATGCGGATTTTTGGAATGAGAAAAAAAAAAAAAAAAGGTTTAGCAAATAAGATATTAGCAAATTATTATTTCACCAACATTTTTTCTTTGCTCGTTTTCTTGTTTGTTTTCAGTTTACTATTTAATGACTACTTAAAGTTCAGGCAGTATACTTGTAATATATTTTTAAATGGGATTTAAAAAAAAATTTAATGGCATCCTTTTATGTTTGTTGCTATTGATCCTGCTCTTCAGAAACATTTGGAAATGGGGTTGAAACCTTAACTGCCGTCTGTGTTGATAGTTTTTGAAGCTTGTTTTTCTTTGACGAGATTTGAAGTGCTTGCTGAGCAGTTTGGAAAGATAAGTGATGCACTAAAACCCACTAAGTTAAAACAACTTTATGCACCTGTTGCAACAAGTAGATCACAAACACTGAATATGCTATAGAGCTTCAAAATGTATAAAATCAGCCATTTGAAACAATTACATTACAGCAGTCCTGAATTGTTGGTCAGCTCAATTTTACACCAAATTGAAGTAGTAAAAAATCCTAACAAGGCCTTCTGAAAATACACATGGGTATAGCAATTAAATGTTTAAACTTCATTTGAAATGCATTTACATTCAGATTTCTTGATAGCTATCTTGTTCCAATTGTGCAAGTAATGCACCTACAGTAATTTTCTGAATAGACCAGCCAACTGGGCTCTCTGTCTATCATTTTGTGAGAATTCAATTTTAATTAATTATAGTGTACCTCTGTAGTGATCTTAACTGTTGTTTAAAATACTTCTTATAAATGACCTAGCTTGCAATACATAGTGCGAAATGGTCAAATAAATCCTATGCAACAAAATAATTTAACTTGACAACAGAGAACAAATAATCCCCTGTAAATACTGCCTTTTATTTAGGCATTCACACAGCAACATTTAGACTTGAACTATTCTGGTATGTGATCAACTATGGATACTGCCGGTAAAACAGGAACAATGGCCACATTGATTAATGGTCCAGAATTTAAATAAGAAAAAACCCAACAGTGACAAAGAAAATATGAAGTGCATAGAATGCAGGAGCACTTCGAGGTGAATAGAGCTTGGTGTGTGTTTGGGGGGTGAAGGGGGGCAGTGAAGTGAACAGCAGCAAGTCTGACCTGTTTTCTTCTTCCAGGTCATTCAGGACCCTCTCAAGCTCTCCTCTCTCCTCGCTTTCCAGGGACATGAGGATTTGGGCCGGGCTGCGAGGCTGGCTCAGTGGAGACTCCTGGTTCAAACTTTGGCAGTAGTGCTGGATTAGCAAATGTTCATCATCACTGCAAGGAATGAGAAAAGCATTTGAATTCACCAATTAACCCCCCCACATAAATATATCAAATCATTTTTTTTCTTAAAACTTGCATGCTATTCGCTCTCCATTTCTCTTTCAGTTGCCTAGCATCCACACTAAACCAAGTGTTGGCATCTTTTTTTCACCATCTGCCTGCCCAAGGCACAATAATGGACATATGTTCTGCCTTTTTAAAATCTCATCCATGTGGTGTAGCTGCACTCGTGGCATAGCATGGATTCCTTAACCTTGTAGTCTGCTGTTTATTCATAATACATGCAGGTTCTTAAGTTATTTTACCCCCTTGTTCAAAAACGGCTTTAACAAGCCATCCTACCAGCTACTTAGTTTGGAAGTAGTCTTTGTCAGCTGTTTATAAAACAATCCCTTATCTAGCTTAATAAGAAATGTAAAAGGTAAATCTTTGATTTGTTTCTGGTATCAACCCTAGCTGTGTAACAAGACAAAATACGTATTAGATAGATGGTGTGTCCATATTACAAATAGTTTCTTCCTCTTTTTCCATCATTAGTCTTAACTGAGAAAAACGTTCCTTTGGATAATTTTAAACACAAACATTTTCATGTTCCAGTTTCTTAACCCAAGAAGCTGTTGCTTTTCGGGGGGGGGGGTGGGTTAAGATTAATTTTGTCGAAATTTCGTATGGGACATATAATGCACAGTGTGTAATGCTAATCTCTCAAAACAGCTTTATTACAATTTTTTTAAACTTCACAGCACAGCCCTATTTGACTTTGCTACCTCTTTTAAATTTTCTTTTTTTAATTATAATAAAGGCATGCTTGACCTACTGGGTTAAACTTATTTCACAGCTTAGTGTTTCAACATAGTACATATTGTGTAATTTATGAAAATGTATGATTCAGAGCAACAGTTGCTTTTATTTAAGAATTTAAAGATAATTAACTCTTTTAATATATTTTTCCAGGAATTAAAAATAGAGGTATCTCACACTTTCTTGCTTCCACACTGTTTTAAAGAAGTAGATAAAACTAGAAATAAGATTAGTTTAAAAGGCATACCTTTATTTGTCAGAAGCGCAACTCTTTTATAGTGTGCATGGCACTACATTTTTATAAAAACAAAGGCTGAAAAATGTCTGTTTCTGTGAGCAATTGCAAAGAAAAGGCATAGGGCTGTATGATTGACTGTGCCCTTCAAGTGCAGTCAAAAGGCCTGACTAAGTAATACATAGATCGGAAATGATCGCCAAGATCCTTCTCAGCTAAGTATTGAAAACATACAAGCAGACAGACAATTTCTGAAGAACCTACATGCTTTCGTTGGGTGAGATGCTGTCATTGAGATAAGATCCATTACGGTTCTCCATTTCTGCTAGCCTGTAGGGGAAAAAAAAAAAAAGACAAAACGATTAATTAGAAGAATAAATTAAGACACCGTTACTGTGTGTGCGTGCGTGCGTGCGTGCGAGAGTGAGAGAAGGAATTTTAAGGACATGCATTTCTTTTCCTATATGCTGCTTGATCGACTGGGCTTGAATTTCTCCATTTTCAAAAGCCTTTACTCGTTAAGACAGCTCACCAGCCTACAAAACCATATTCAAAGAGGCCCATTTGGCATTTAGCATGGAATCCCACAAGCCATTAAACTAATATCTGTACTGAAAAAATAGCAGCTTTGAAATTGCTGCTTTACAAGACCAGCGTTTATTTTGTTATTTCCACAAGCTATCTCACACAGCTGGAACTCAGCCAGGGACCTCCGATATCAATAAACATTACATATTCAATGTGCAAGCTTTTACCAATACAGAGTGAGGAAGAAAATAGGCTGTCCAGTTGAGGCTCTTCCATTAAATGCCTATGGGATTATTATTATTATTTATTTTATTTTTTTTACATTAAGATCACCATTTTTCCTACCTGACCCAGGGGGCAGCAGAGCCAATTTAACACTTCCTGGAGAATCCCCAGCGAAAGCCGACAACTTTCAACTAAAAAGTTTCTAGATTGTTTTAAACCAGTATTATAATATTTCACAACTAAGTTATAGTTCAATGTTTTAGAAAAGTATAATGAGAAAAAAAAAAAAAAAAAAGTCCTGGTATTGTAAATGCAAATTGAGAATTGTTTTTACTGAAATACAAATTATATTTTAGTTTGTATTCAATTCAGTGATAGAAAGGCACTGCGAACTTTGATTACAAAAACCATTTAAAATAAAATGGGGGGGGGGGGGGGAACCTTCCATTGAACTGCATTACATGATCATAATGTATTTAACATGCTCGCTTATTTAATACTGTATTTGATGGTTGATTTATATATGAAGGCACAGTAAATGGTACAACACTTCAAAGTAATATATATTTACAGCAGTGTACATAATAAGTTTTCAACCAGGCAAATATAAAGATTTTGAAAAAGTACATTGTTAAATAAAGTGGGCTGGAAACCCATTCACTGACGAGCTTAAAATTGAATGTGCTTTAAAAACATTGATGAATGAAACAAGTGTTTTTGCTTCTTTTTTCCCCTCTTTTTAAATGAAAGTATTATACAGTATATTACCTTGTGGAATACTGGACATCTGCTATCTTTTTTATTTTTTTATTATCAAAATAGTTGTTTCATTTTCTATCAATCCCGACACTAAAAACCAAAGCAAAACGAAATGACTGAGTGCTCTGAAGACTAAATTAGTTTATATAAAAATGTTTTTAACTTTAGAACTGAGCTGTATGTTCTGTGCCATTTACATTTTGGTTCCCTGGCTAAGAAAGTAAACTCCCAATACCTAAAGGATTTTTTTTTTACTCTCACTACTCTGTTATTTTCCCAAAAAGTTACTGGAAGGCCAGCCACAAAACTGCTTTCCAACAGTACAATAGGGAGTTCTAGGGCGTGTGTACCAGTACAATAATCAACCAGCAGGGGTTAGCATTACTGTAATTAAAAGTGTATACACTGCAGTGTTCCCGAGGTAAGAGTCTGATAAGTCTCAACAAAAAGCCTTTAATATATGCTGATAGCATGCTCCCCCATTGCTACATTATCTTATCACAGTAACCTTTATATTAATGTTTTTTTAACACTAGTCAAGGTCATATACTGTAGAAGCATGGTTCACACTAGAATGAGTAGTTTATTTATTTATTTTTTTTACTGTGAATTTTCCCCGAGGATGTATTTCTGTCGGCAACATCCGACTTTCTCAAACATTTTTTCATTCTAGCTAGTCCCCCCCCCCACCACCACCACCACCACAATCTTTTTTTTTTTTGCGTTTGATTGCCCTCCCAGCTAAAAAGGTTAAATTGAACGTCCCCCGAGCCAAATGATCCAAAAGATACATAGAAAACATAATATGCACGGAACGAGTTTAAGAATAGCATTCAAGTAGCTTACCTGCTAGCATAATGCTCAATTCGTGAATGCGTATCATCGTGTGACAGTTGTGGTGAAGAGGCAGGGCTGTAAAAAAGAAAAAAAGAAGTCTTTGAAAAAGACAAGAAGGACGAGAATTAGCATGTGTAATGGGTTTTGAAATCACACTGCAGCAGGTCTTTCCTTTGGATTCGGCCCACAGGAACATAATCATCATCTCTGGAGTAACTACAAATCCCCCATTGATGGCTTTCTAATGGTCATCTTGTGATACGCTCCTCTAATAATGATAATAGACAGTTATTAAGATTTGTTTTCAGATGAAGATAAAAGCACAAAAGGTTTGTAGATTATGTGTGTGTTACCTACTCCAGGGCACTAGACTGCTGAGTTATTTTTATTGATTGACTGGGTAATTTGTGGCTGATTGTTAGAGGGGTGCTGAAATAGGTCCTTGGCAGCTGATATTCATGCTTTAGGTTCCACGCACCGAAGCAATTCATTCACATACTTGAAACAGCCTTGTGCGTATTTACAACAAGAATCAAGGTGAAATACTGCTTGAACTGAAAGGACCACTTCTGTATTCACTCCGCTCTTTGATTATGGACATTGTCTATTTGTCTGGCTTGACTACTTTATTGCCTAGAATGGACTGAGCAAGCACCAAACTGTGCCTGCGATTTTTTTTCAGACTCCAGTAACATTAAAATTGACTTGCATTTATTTATTATATTTTGACACACTAAAGATAACAATTCAAGACATCATTCCACTGTATATTACATATTTAAAGCCTTGGTTCTGCAGCTCTAACACAACAAGGTCAAAAAGCCCGGATAGCAATCAAATCTACAGTCTACTTAACATTTTACTGACCTTGGCTGTCAGGTGACTGGAAAATTCAAACATGGAAATGCAAGAAAAGCTATTGTATTTTATTCAGTTACAGCAGACCTCCTGCAGTAACTATGGCTACTTAAAGAACGTCCTTGTAAATGACTTCTTAAATAAAAATATAACATGTAAAATAAAAAACAAATCACTTGGTAATGAGTCCTTCCTGTTACCCATTTCAGTTGTTTTTGCAATTCCAGTACTGTAAATAAAGTTTGTTGGGGAATATAAAAAATGCATAGCCCTGGAGCAAAGGAGCAGTGAAAAAGATTGGCTTCCCTCTGACAACAAACTTTATTCACACTATAGAAATTACACAACAGCTCTGGAAAACGTTTCTGTACCTTATTAAATTAATAAACAAAATAAAAAAAAAAATGGCTACACTAATAATACTGTTACTGAAACAACAAGGAGATACAATATATTTATATTATATATTACTCCTTACAAGGACTCTACGCATCCCTGGGATTTGCTGACCCCTTTAAATTTTAAAAGACTGTAGCACAAGTTACTGCTATTGTTCTGCCATGAATGGGTTCTTAATAAGCTGTTTCTACAGCTTAGGTGTTGCCATGACAACGAAATAGCAATGAAAGGGTTCATGCCCACACAGTTACCAATGGCACATTTTCACAAAGCTACTTCTGGATTTTAACAGCACTTCCAATAATAACCATGCTGCAATTCTGTCCCAAGGTTTTCTTGCTGTACAAACGCTATTGCAGTCCTATTGAGCCCAGTTTCAGGCACAATCAGCTCAACCACTATCTGGGCTAGATTAGGACAACAGGATTTGGTGTTATGCATAGAAATCTAATTGTTATGAATATGAAAAACAATCCAATTTATTATTATTTTTCTTTTTTAAGATAGGCCTACCGATCTGAGGGCTGCAAAACTACCGTGCTATTCCCTGAAATCATTCAACTTGAGCTAATGCCTTCATCAGTGTTATAAGTCACAGTTAATATCCCATTTGTAATAATAAAATGATGTCACTTTAGGGGAAAGTTATCCCTAACTCGATTCCCTTTGCTTTCTGTGTAATTTCTCTATGCTATCACCTTGCTGCAACTTGTTAACCAGTGCGTTAACAGATTGGTACCTTCTTTATATGGAGTCCCTTTAAACTGCTGAAGCAGCCACAGGGCAGCATGGTCACAGCTCCCATTTGTCCCATAATGCCATTCCACTTTCACCCGTGTAACTCTGCTCCCGACTACAGCGTATTAAAAAGATGCACTGTACTATTCAGGTCTAGAATGGTTATTCTTTCCTCTTACCATCCCTTAAAACTGTATTTAAAAATACCATTAGAAAACTACTGAACTCCCAACTCTCTGACGAAGGCCTTTACCACATTTGTCAGCGTCAAAAAAAAACATGTTTGATGAGTTTTGTACAGTGTGTCCCAATACCTATGTTACAAACATCTGCCAAATTAATCAATATTCATGAAAATATATACATTTAGCTACAAATAAGAGTCAAGAGAAACAGCAGCATACTGATTTTTTTAAATATAAAAAACAAAGGACTGAAACCCTGCTTTGGAGGTGCACTGGTTCAATTCACTAAGCATTTATTCCAGTGTAAACTTTGCAACATTTCTATTTGGTTAAACTGCAGTTTTATGTGAGAGCTCTGAAATATTCATAAAGAGCAATTTAATTTTAATTTACAAATAAATACATAATTCAATAACAGTAGATGGTGAAAACATTAAAATGCATTTCTAAAATAAATAAACACACGTCTTTTTTTAAATGAGTAATATGCATCATCATAGAAGATGCTGACCCTTATTATACAACAGCACTTCAGATAGAGTATTAGCTGGGAAAGAAAATGCCAGGTTTCAGTTTAAATGTCATTCATAATCCAACCTGGCATTTCAGACACTTCAGTAAAAACACCTTGCAGCTAAAACTGGAAACATGAGAGGCTTTAGGAAATCAAAGCTAACTTAGGAAAAAAATAAAATAAAATAAAAAAAAGATGGTAAGGGATAAGCAGCTGCAGGTCAGCAGAAGTACTCACGCATAATCTACTGGCCAGAAGTTGATCAGAGTAACAGGACTGCAAGACAAAAAAAATGTGGAGATGAAGACAGAGGCAGTAGAAACTGAGCCGAAACATATTTCAAAAAGGACCAAATCAAAGAGCAAATGTGAATGGTCATGAGAGCAGCCAAAAAAGAAGGAAGGATAAAGAGCGGTAAGCTAAGGTTCATTTGCCCTTCAGAGTCACACAGTTACTGTGAGTTCTTACAACTGCTGCTGCTCTTTACATTTTTAATCACCTCCCTTATGTATCTACAAAAACAGTATGGAAAAATATTGTATCATATCTAGATTTATTTTATTATTTTGTATAAAAATAATAAAATAAAATTTGTATATATATTTTTTAGAAATATATTAAAGTTAGTGATAAGTTACTTTACTGTCAGGCCTTTAACAAAATACCAGTGGAGACAGTACAGTACTGTCGGTCTAAAAGAAAGTATGCCTTTAGGATTTCTTCCCATGTTTTTCTAGAAACGGCTTGTGACCGATACCAATCGCTTGTTTATATCTTATTTACAGTCTGTGTTCTTACAGTTACAAGAAGTAATGAAGCACATTTTTATAGCTGTTGAAGTTATACTCAGTTCAACACTATGATTTGTCCTGCTTCTATGAAACTAAACTGTAAAACTATTGGAACTTTCTACTGTGTGGGTTTAAAAAGTAGTCCTGATTTACAAGGATGGATTTCAGTAACAAGCGGACTCACAACAATCAAAAGTTCTGGAACAAAAGTAATCATATGTTAAAACGTGTAAATAAAAGTACACGCAAGTAAGAAACTTGAACCTCAATTCTACATTAAGAAACAGATTTCTACAAAAAAAGAGGATTAAGTAACAGACTTCTGTGTTTGAGGAAAAAATACATAAACTCATTAACAAGAAACCCAAACAAAACATTTATCAAAACCCCCAAAATTCTAAACATATGGCAATTGCAAATTAGTTTGCATCTCCCTTGAGCAGAACCAAAAACAGAAAGGCAAAAAATAAAATCATAAAAAAGGGTTACTCTAAATTGTGTTTTGGGGAAAAAAAAAAAAAAAAAAAAAAAATGTTAATCATGATCTGGCTTCACTCACGTTTCCATGTTGTCTCCCTCCAGCACCGTCTGTACTGGCAAGTATCCCATCCGGGGGTGCTTCGCAAAATATCGCTTTGTTCTGAACTTGTTTTTCAACACCTTGGCAAAGTCTCTCACATCTTCTCCTGAAGTTGTCTGGGAGAAGGAGGGGGAGGGACATTACAACAATAAGCCATTGTTTTAAATTGAAACCCGTACTGAGATCTATTAAATGTTGGTTGGAGAATGGGTGTGAAGACCATGTACAGAGTCTCCAAATTCAAGGTCTCTTCATCTAATGTTGCTGACAAAACCATAAACACTGTTTGCAGGATGTACCCATAAAGTGAAATAGTTTGCTGCAATAAAAAGTTACTGTATTAATTAAAACTAACTGGTTCAGGAAGACATTAAAAAAGCATTTTGGTTTAAAGGTTTCTCACTGACATTATGTTTCTTCAGTTAAAACTGTTGAAGGTATAATAGTTATGGATGATAGATCATAATAAAGATTTATCCCATTGTGCAAGTTTACCTCTTGGTACAATAACTGCTTTAATTTTTGACATGAATACACTCATGCTGCTAGAAATCTAATTTTTAATTCACAACCCCAACACTTAATTCTGCTTTAGAAAAAGAATGACACACACAACATGAAATGTTTTTTTCACTGCTACATACAAATGTGCTATTGGTATAATGTACATGTGATTTAACCAATTGATAGTTTATAGTGCATTGGTAGTCCCTAGCCATGCATTGATACCTACTAGTAATTGATGGGCCAAATTACACTTTCCTCTCAGTTGTAACAGTTGTATGTTCTTCTGTTATAAAAACACTCCCTAATCTTGGCACAAGTTAAAATGCAAATGTTTTTGGGGAGAAAATAAAAAGTGCAAACTTAGTTGAATCATATTTTCAGTCTTATCCTGCTTTATAATGGTTAAATGTTTTAGAAAAATCTTAAAAAAAACAAAAAAAAAAAACAACACAAATCCACATCAACTTCTTTCACCAACAAATGCTTTGTGGAGATGACAATGTACAAATATTGTCTGCAATCTTAGAAACAAGAAAATGCACTCAAACACATATATAAGATACTGAATGTTAAAATGATTCTAGTTCATAAAATAGTTCTCAGTTTAAAGGCACACTACAGAGATGAATGTATTTAAAAGGGCCTCACTATTTGTGATTACAAGTTCCACATCAGACCGAATTAAATTGAATACTGACATCTGTGCTGTGAATTCCTCCCTAAACATCAACAATTACACACTGCAGGGCTGTGGCTTCTATTATTAAATACAAAAAGACATCAACGCAATACACAAGAGCGTTCTTTTTTTGTAATTACAAGCGTATTCAAACTGTTTACTGAATTTACACTTCCTTACCAGGCTTGCATAACTAATCCTTTGGGATTACTGTTGAATATGCTGGTGACATGAAGCCCAGCACGGCTTAAATCATATTAATCTACCTGTTGAAATACCCAGAACTAGGATTGTGAATATGAGCACTTTCCACAAACTTTAAAAAGATTAAAACATCCAGTCTGACCTTGTTAAATATGGCTTTACAAGCAAAAGGCAAAATGTACTAGGTGATCATAGTCACGTGATACTTCTGCTGAAGAACCAGGAGCAGATGGATGAACCTAACAGATTCTAGCACTACCACTGCTGGTCAGTGTTGTTCTTGCGATAATTTGTACAGATGCCTTTGCTTGAGCTGCTTGTTATTAAGACGCCTCTTGATGAACATATTTAGGATATTTAAATATGGATTTCTTACCTGTTTGGTGTTCTTTCATGTCTGTATGGTTTTAGAAATTACCCCTAAGGGGGTGCACCTGTGATTTCTACTACATCTACTACTGTGCCAGCTTGTTAAATTGGACCATGTTTTTCAGGAATAGTTAGGATAGCAAATAAGCAGATACATTAGAGAATTATACAGAACACACATATCCGGTTATTATTAAAACTCTTAAATGAAATATTAGGAAATGTGTTTGGCAAGATTTCTTTCAAACTGCTTTTTTTTTTTTTTGTTTTATTATTTTTTTTTATTGTTGTTATTCATTATACAAACCTGCATATTTAAACGCCTTCTCAAGCAGCATTATTCAAAGCTGACACTTTGAGCCGATTGATACATTAGTATTCCTGTGCGGCTTTCCTTATTTGGGGCTTAACATTTAAGAATTCAGCTTTTTATAGCTGTAATGGAAACAGTCATGAGCTCAATTTGATTCAACAGCATGAGCATGACCCTGTACCTGTATAAAAAAAAAAAAAAAAAAAAAAAAAAAAAAAAAAAAAAAAAAAGAGAGAACTTACCGGTGTGCAATATTCAACCATGGGGTACTGCATTTTATGACCTTTGGCAACACGCCCAGAAAAGAAGCAGCTTTGGCAGATGTCATAGTTAAAGTGCTTTAAACTTCGGTACCTAAAAAGTAAAAGCATAAAACGAAACATGTTGTTAACTGTCAGACCCATCTACCAGTAACAACACTAGCTTTATCACACTACAGCTCAATACATTGTAAATGTAGAAACAAATGAAGCTCCATGCTAATACACTGCTAAAGATTTCCAACTGGAACAGAACAGGATATCTCTGCTATTTTGTGCATAGTATGATCTAGTTTTTCACATACATTTTCACACGAGTATGTTCAGTTTTTACATAATACATACAGAATTTTTACATGGTGTTGTTACTCAATGAAACCTGGCACACAGAGACACACCAGACGCTGGGGGATAAGATGTGGACAACAGTTCTGTGACACGGCGTTGTTACTAAGTTACAGGAACCCTGTGTGTGTATCCTTTGTCCAGTTACATCATATAACAGTGCCAATTACAAATTTCCACAAAACGAAATTTCCAATAATTTCTTATGCTAACCATCACATTGAAATCGCTCTGAAGCAAACATATACGATATGAACCAATGCGGAAAACACAAAATGTTACTGGTCTCATTTTTTCTGGTACGTCTGTTTGAGCGTGCATTGTTTCAATTATATGTACAGGGGTTTGAATACACAGTCACATTTCCAGGCTTATAACGTGACTCCTGTATTCAGCTGACAGTTAAAAAAACACCCATGTTTCAGTTAAGAAAAAGAGTAGCATAACAATGTACCTGAATCCAATAATTGGACACTCCTTGCAAATGTTGCACTTGGCCTGGTGTTTGGCTGTCTCGGCTGCTGCTACTCGGTGTAACACAGGCAACCAGACCATGGACTGGGGCTCCAGCCTCATCCAGTCGAGGAACATAGCAGCTTCAATTTCTGGTTTGTTATTGGCCTATGAGAAGAAGAGAGATACATCCATTAAAACACAGAAATCAGTCATTTTCAGGACAACACAGGACACACTGCTTGAGCTCAGATCACATCCCTGAAATGTACTCAACACGGCTCAAGTAGTAGCTGAGATCAGTATTTGTTTGTCTGCTGCTATTGGCGATGCAACAACGGTTACTGCTTTTGTGGATGATCAAATCAGCCTACAAGCACAGCTGCAAGTTCACAAGGCTGCACCTAGTGACAGTGCATGTGACCGAATGCTCGGATCCATCTAAAATATCTAGTCATCCTTCTGTGATGGTAAGAGCAATGCTCAGTGATGGAGAAGTTTCACATCATTATCACATGGTTTTCTATGTTTTTTTTTTTTTTTTTTATGAATTGATACATATGAGTAAGATCAGACACAGGTTTGAGCTTAACGTTTTGCCAAAACAATAAAAAAAAAAAAAAAAATAATAATAATCCACTTACACTGACATCTTACATTTTTCACAGCTCTCCCGTCTTAGAAGTAACTTCTGCCACTGCATTGTTATTACAGATCATGAGAAAGCTTCTAGCTGCTAAACGTGATCATTATAGGCTTCAACCAAGCAATTCTTATAAAGAGGGGTTGGGGGAGGGGGGATCAATGTCTTATGCGGAGGGGGGATAAACCGGCTCTATTCCCAAATACTATACTGCCCAAGATAATTATCTGCCAATCTTTTTAATTTTTTCAACCCTATATTAAACGTATAGTAAAAGCATTTCCATTTTCTCATTTTCCTCGTTAAAGGAAGTCACAAGACCTGAGTTTACACTTTCTCAAATCGTTATTATATGCATATATAAATAATTAGCATATATATATATATATATATATATATATATATATAATATAATATATATATATATTATATATATATAAAAGGAAAGAGAGAGCAATACATTTACCCACACTTTTTGAAAAATCAAACCAATGTAGATTAGTTTTTTTGTATTTCTAAATGTTGCACTACCAAGTGTTTTATGAACATGGCTAATGTTCTTGCATTTGCAAATACTCATCACTATCCTGTCAAATAGGATCAGTGAATTAAATGAAAGTCTGCATACTGGATCCCTAGTTCCTCCTCAGAAGGTTCCATGGAATTAGAAGTAATGCGTTTTACACATTATTGAGGCTTATTCTTTTCATCAAAGAGAAGGGCTGGCATTAAGCTGTGGAGATTGGTCCTGAAAGGAATCTCTATCAGCTGATGCTAGCTTGAAAGTAAATGTATTCATTCATATGTTACCAAGCTTTCATTATTTTGTACACAGTGAGCCAAGAATGACAGGCATACACTTTTTCATCAGAGGTAGCACTGTAACAATAGGGCATGTTTTTCTCAGTCAAATTAAATTATGGGTATGGAGCAATGCAAATGAATCCTGCACTGGAAACGGTTTCTGAGATATAAGGAGTTGAAAGTGAAGCGCTGGCTCTGGCTTCAGTCCCAGCTGCAGAATGATTGACAGCTTAATTATGAATGGGATGAATTGGTCCATCTAATATAAGGGATTCATAATTCATACAATATGCTATTTTTTGATAATATTAATTATGACACTTGTCATAAAACTGGACCCGCAGAGGCACCTCACAAAATTAAAACTTGACCAGAAAGACATTTTTATCAATATATTTCTCATCACTGGTACATTGCTTGACCCTAAGAAAATGACATGCCTGCTTGTTATGGGCAATTATTCACACCCTGGCGTTAAAACAAATTCATTTGAAAAGGGAATCCCTACACAACACTTACAAATCTGGTCACCCTAATGATGCGGCAGGATTAATCTGAACCTGCACTCCTCACAACCTCAGCAGCAGCCCTAACCTGCTAAGCCACCACCACCATTTGCATTTTTATTACTATAATTCCTCAGCAAAGAAACTTCGCCAAAAAACTCAAACCCTTGAGGACATGAAGCATTAGAATAGCTGTCAACAAAAATATTTTGAATCAGGCATTCTTGATGTGCTTGTTTGCAATCAATTTATAAACTAGTACATCTTAGGTTTCCACATTTTTTTCAATTGTAATGCCATGTAAGTGACCGTAGTTCTGTCTAGAGACATTTTAATAATATTAACACATAAGAATGTAAGTCTACAGGACAAGAAAGGATACATTTGCTTGAGCAGTGCATTAAATCCTATTGAATAATAAACTCTTATCCCAACTAACCCCTTACAATACTGAATTTACATGAGATTCTTAAACTTTTTCTTCCTACTTTAACAAATGACAAATGGAATTTTACATGGCAAAGGATCCAAGAATGAGAAATAAACCTCACCTTCCACTAGGAGGATTAGCTCTAAAACTACTGCAAGTAATTCATTTAAAACACCCGATTTCATAGCTGTAAAACAAATTAAAAAAAAAAAAACAAATGCAAAAAAGGCAAACTTTTAACAAAGAAAATTCTCTAAATGTCAAATGGCAGTACTGGGACATGCAGACAAAGAGACTTCCACTTAATTAATTTTTCTGTTAACTGCTCCCATTCGTGAGGTTCACATCTTCTGTTCCTGATAATTACATATCCTGGTTAACTGTATATTATGCAGCTATGTAATTTGCACTGTGTTCATTAAATGTTTAATACATGCCTTCAATGAATCACTAGCTTTATAGGTCAAATATGTGTAGGGGGCAGAAGGGTTTACTGGCTGAAAAAAGCTCATTTTAAGATTAAGGCCTCAGCTGACATTCACAAGTGTGTTTCTATGTCCTTGTGTGCTTACAAGTATGTAAGATGAATACATCCATCCTCAGTATGGCTGTAAAACACTAAATTATAGTGCTCTGTAATTCAATAGTAAATGGCATACATGTAAAAAATGGATTTGTGACACAGTATGGTAAGTTTATCACTTGTATATGCAATTCTGCATCACCTGCGGGGTATAATAAGTTGTAAAGACCAGAGGACATTTTCAGGTCAAATTGAACAGATAACTCATACTTACAGGGTCCTACTTCAACCCACTTGTGTGCGTGTGTGTGTGTGGGGGGATTCATATTGCTCGACGCCTGGGACAACAACATTTGTCCGATGGACAACAAGTTTTGCCCTTATACATTGGCCATTGGACACATTTTTATTTATTTTTTTGTTTTCCTCTCACTATGTTCGTTCTATTGCTAGAAAAACACTCCGGGTAGATTTCTAGAGAGCCACACACGTTTCTGAAAACTTTGCAGAATTGCAGAAGTCTAGCATATATTTTCTGTAACCCTTTCCCAAAATAACATTTTAGGTCTATGCATTTCCTGCACTAAAGCAAGAGGCGATTAGGGAGGAGTCAGCTGACTAGGCAGTGTTCTCGGTTTGTATTGCCACTTGTTTGATACGTTGCAAGATCCTTTTAACACATCTGCTTGGTGATACAGTAGTCTCCATGTATAGGAACACCTCCTAAGAGAACACTTTGCTTAAGGCAACACACTTATGTTATAGAGAAAATGTATTTTAATTTAATTGTAGAATACCAAATGACATTTAAATAAATCATTAGGCCATACAGTTAAAACTACAGTTGTCTCAGTCTTTTCAACTATGGGTTCAGGAAGAAAAGCCAGGATAAAGAAAAAAAAAACCTATGAAAGAGAGCCATGTAAACCTGGTGCCAGTGATAATACAGCTACTGCTGTTTTCTATCTTAAATTTCATACAGCTAAAATGGTTAAATCACTAATTAACTGATTGTATTCAGCAAAATCCTACAAGTTATATTCTACTTTTACGTGAGATCTGTGCTATGGGAGGGGGCAAGCAGTTTTAAAAAATAAAATAATAATAATAATAATAATAATAATAATAATAATAATAATAATAATTTTTTTTTTTTAAAAACAGGACAAATAGATTTTTCTAGTATTTTTTCAAACATTCCACACCCCTGCTATGTGTTTATTGTTCTAAAGGAGGAAAGCTTTATACACATTGTAGCCAAATAGACCATATTTCTGGCATTGCAGAATAACTGGCATACACATTAATAAGGTACATGCTTACATAGGCTAAAATGAAACACTTTAAAGCATTTTGGCTTGAGTAAACAAAGTTATCAGGTGTGTTCAATATGTTTGTTGTTTGACAGCTTTAAGCATAGTTTAAATTAATCAAATAAAATAATAATGGTGCTTATGTTCCATTTCATACCCGTCTCAATGCACTTTACAAAAGCAAGAATTATACCCTCACCAAAACAAAGACAGGAAAATTACCTGTCAGCTGAACCACTATTCATTAGACAAGCCACAGCTATCATCACAGGAATCTTGTAGGTCAAGACATTACTGTATTATAAGCTGTTTTTCGATCCAGAGAAAAATCCTTTTTGTGTTTTATTTCCTATAACTGGGCACACACTTATTAAAAAAGACTCTCAAGAGCTAAATAGATCAATACGAAGCTAAAGGAAATCAAACATTCATAAACTGGACAGTGAAGACTGTATCTGGAAGGTAGATATCTGTAAGTGACATGCCTTTTAAATGTTTTAAAAGCAAGAGCCAAATAAACCAAACCAGCAATCACTTCAACCATTTATTTATTTTGGATTGAACTGCATACACCGACGAAAAGGGGGAAATATGCAGGGATACAAACTGTCAAATATTTGTGTCAAATTCCATTAAAATGTGTGCTCGTCAGACAGGGAGGGAGCACTGGTTGAACTGATATGGAATTAACCTAACCTGATTACTCCAGGGTCTTGGATCTGGTCACACAGTAATATTCGGATTTTTTTTGTCTTTATTAATTGAATTAAAGGATTGACACGCTGAGGTTAGGCTGACAGGGAATTAATGTGTTTTCAGAAAAAAATCCAGTAAGAACTCTAAAAAGGCATTAGTTGTAGAAAAACAAAACAGCGGTCATCTGTTTGGAGAACCTTCATTAATACAAAATACAGTGGCGTAACGTAAGCCCTTGCAGACCCTGCCTTCACGTCTCTAACAGGAGGCCTCAGATCTGTCAAACTTAATTGGTTTAAAATGTTGTGGTGTATGTATGTATGTGTGTGTGTGTGTATATATATATATATATATATATATATATATTTTCCCCCCATCAATTTTCCTGGTCCTGCGACCAGTCAGCATCAGGGGGCGGGTCAATGTTTTGTGCATGTCGTTACCCCGTAGGATTCATTCTGCAGAACCAACGAGTGTTAACAGGCATTTTGTTCTGTTCACATTTTTCAGTTTAGGTTGTGAGACTTAATGAGTTATGAAGCGTTCTAATGCCGCAAGGAAGTATTTGAGTGGCGCTCAAAAGCAACAGAATAAAGAGAGAGAGCAGATACAAGCTGACAAAAATAGTTATAGAGTTACACCTCAACCAACCATCGCTATCCTACTCCAGTCAAAACACAGACAACCCTGATGAGATGCCAGTAGCAACTAATGAGGCAAGTACTGCAAATACTTTGATTGAAAACGAACAAGACAAACTGGCAGCTGAAACTAGCAATTGTCCAGATGACCCATTCCCAACTGAGCAAATTATCCAGTAAATATCGATGATGCAAATGTAAAAAAAAAAAAAAAAATTAAAAATTGGTCTTGCAAGCCCAAAGTCAATATTATTACAAGGTGACTAAGAATGGAAATAAGGTTCCCAGGAATTGGCTGTGTTATTCTTTAAAACTGGACAGTGCATACCGTGAATCGACTTGGCTGTTTGGAGATCGCAAACATGCTTCTCACCAACAAGACTGGGCAATTGGAATAAAAGACTGGCAGGTAATTTCACAAAAAATTAAAGAACATGAAATGGCACTTTCACAATTAACAGCCTGTGTTATTTACAACACGGAGAAATGACGAGACTATTGACCTGGAATTAGAAGCTGAACACAGAGACCAGGTTAGCTGTTGGACACAAGTTTTACAGAAAGTCTGTGACGTTACACTTACATTGGCTAGTTGAAATCTAGCTTTCCGAGGATACAGAGAAAAGTTAGGAGAGAAAAACAGTGGAAACTTTGTCAGTCATTGAACTCTTAAGAAAATATGACCCAGTTTTAACCAAAGTAAAATATCTTAGCCCATGAATACAAAACAAGCTGATTGATTTGCTTTCAAACCCCCCCCCCCCCCCCCCCCCGCAATAAATGAAATAGTTACTGAGATAAAAGAGGCTCAATTGTATTCTGTTATTATGGACACAACACAAGATATAAAAAAGGAAGACCAAGTTTTTCAATATGTGACGGTATCCCAGGATGTTAATGAAATTCCAATCTAAGTAAAAATCAATGAGATCTTTTTGGGTTTCCATAACATTACAGATCAAAGAGCTCAGGGGCTAGAGACCGAAATAGTGAAAATGATCGAAGACAAAGGCTTGTCAGTTAAAAAATGTAGAGGACAGGGGTAAAATGGAGCGAGCACAGTGAGTGGAATTTACTCTGGTGTCCAGAAACGAACATGTGAAAAACAACTCAACGCTGTCTATGTGCACTGTGCTGCTCATAATTCAAATTTAGTACTGAATGGCGCTTGCATGAACATTTCTGTAATTAGGGAATTGTGACACTGTACAGCGACTATATTCATTTTTTAGCTCCTTACTAAAGTAACGTCTTCTGCAAACCCAACGCTGAAAAAACTGTCTCACACGCTGGGCATCCAGGCATGATGCTCTCCTTGCTCTATGCTTCCACTTCATTGATAATATTAAAGCACTAAGTACAATCATTCTACAGTCTAAAAAGACAGGTGAGTGCTCAGAAGCAATTGGACTTAAAAAATGCATGGAGACCTTTGTGTCCAAAGTGCTAGAGACTATAAACATTGTATCGAAACTGCTTCAGTCTAAGGACATGGACATTTTTCTAGCAGCTAAAATGTTAAATAGTGCACTAGAGAGACCTTCATAAGCTTTAGGAAGCAGTTTGGAGAAACTAAAGCTACCGCAGCTTGCAAGTAGTTGGGGAATTGAACAAAAGTTTACCGAAAAATGATTATGACGTACAAAAAAAACATTTTGATGAACTATGTGAAGACCAAATATCTAACCCTGAGGAAAATTTTAAGTCAGCTGTGTTCTACGCCAACATTGACATTACTATTAATTAGTGCTAATGACAATGCATTATTTAAATCAGCCCGTCCCTGGACAGCTCAGTACGAAGGGGATTTATCTCCAGACTTTCCTACATAGCTGTCATTCAGAACCGCATTGAAAGACAAAATACCAGATTGCCGGTGGTACGACTAAAGATCTAACTGAGCTTTTATTTTTTTAAACATAACGCTATATTGCCTAGTGTTTTGGATGTTGCAACGGCACTGAAACACTTTTTGACTATATCAGTTACTGTGGCGAGTGCAAAAAGGTCCTTTTCAAAACTGAAATTGATCAAAAACTACCTTAGAAGTTCAGTGACCCAGGAGAGACTGTCAGGACTGTCAGCCTTGAGCATAGAGAGTGAACGAGCAAAAGTCTTAATAAAGGAGTTTGCACAAAAAATAAAAAAAGCAAGACGGCAATCTCGCTTTTAGTAAAATAAGTGATGATGCCTTTAAAAAAAAAATAAAAAATTAAAAAAAAAAAAAAAACCTCTAAATGGAGTTTAAAGGCCACCTTCTGTGGCGGGGTGAGAAGCTAGAATGCCCGCACAGTGAGTGGGGGAGTGATGCTGAACCAGAATGTGACAATGAGAATTTTCAGGTCTTTAAAACTCTGAACTTAATTTCAAATCAGTTTGGCTGCTTTGTGTCTACAGTTCACTAGAGGCTAAACTGAGAACACCTAAACCTATTTCCTTTTAAATTGAGATAGATTGCAGGTTTCAGTTCCAGCAGTGGAGTACTAAGCAGTCAACCTACTGCACATCTTTGACTCCCACAGGAACACATTAAAAAGATTTGCTTTGTCAGTTTAAAATCCCATAAGCATTAAAACAAAGCAAAAAATAAACCTTGATCAGTTTAAAGTGCCTCCCAGCAATAACATTTCTAGGCAAGATTAAGGTGGCAAAAATACATAATATAACTTTTAACATCTTTGCTGAATCTCAGAAAAAGGTTACTCACGCACACAACACCAAAGTGGCTTAACATAGCCCTGAGCGAAATGACTGTAGAGGAAACTCTTTTAGATGACACTTAAAAGCAGTGCATCATTTGAAAGGGCTTTAGTAGCTCATCTGGGTCATAAGAGTGTCAAAAAGAACAAAGGTCTGGAGAACAGAAGGAAGGACTAAAAGGAAGCTCCAGGCCACAGGAGAATTCTATTACCATGACAAGGAAGTGCCACCACTACACAAATTAAATGCATCTGTTACTGTCAGCAGACATCACCCCTCACTTTATATATTGCTGCTGCTGTTGTCGACTAAAATGTCCTTCCAGGACGCTGCTTTTTGAGCCAACCTTGTCTTTCAGTTTGTTTGTGGGGTTGACAAAGGAAACTGTACAAGTTACGTGACATATTTTTATCAACAAAATTAAGTTTGATATTCATTAAAGAAGCCAACAACTGAACAGTTCCAAGAATAAGAAGGGTTTTTAAATGTTGATTTACAACTCTTGATTTACAACTTCTGCTAAAACGTCATGAAATGAGCAAACTGAAATAAGTGCCTACTCTTTTCTCGACGGTCATGGAATCAATAGGACTAGAACTAGGTCTCTAAACAGATGACGTCTGTAATAAAGACAGCACCACACAAATAAAAAGCTTATTATAAAAGAGAGGTGGTGAAGTTGGCTGAGTGAATTTTTGCTACCAAATTCAACCCAATTTCCTGTACATAAGGCACAGCTCCTTGAAAATGCACTGCAAACAGACAACTCCTCTTTGGATGAAGAATGTGCTTGTGGAGCAAATTAGTGTTTTGTAAACATTTGCACAGCCTGTAACTGTTGACAGTGGAACAGTACTTTTCTAAGGCCTTTTCTCATTTAACACAGAGCAAGGGAGACCTTGTATAGCTATTTTCAAACACCTCAAGGAGAAGGTGACAACTGGTTTTTGAATGGTAAAGATTAAGCTATCATCTACTTGTATTAACAATATGGTTCACAGCAAACAGAAGAGATCACTAGAACACAAAGCCTTTGCAGCAGTCAGCATTCTTATAAGTGGTCAAAAGTGACAGATGCAGTTTAAAGCCACAAAGCAATGCTCGAGTAGGCATTTTATATGCCATAATCATGGGCAACATATTGTACATCTGCAAAGCAGAATGTGTACTTGTCCATTTATTATTATTATTATTTATTATTATTATTATTATTTCCATGTTAGAAAGAAACCATGTCAGAAATCAACAATGTCGATCTGTAGGATGTCAAAAGTCATCATGGTTTTGCTATCTCATGGCATGACGCATAAATAAAAATGTAAGAAACATTTAAGGTTTTGGAAGTAAAACCCTAAGCATGATGGTACATCTCTGGCTAACATCCATTACAAATCTTCATACATTTTGGTCTCGTATCATTCCCTGACTATTTCAAATCCTCAGTGTTTTGACAAAGTGAAGCTGGTTTTGCAATTCACAGGAAAGTGTTAGTCTGCATAATCTCCCTGTGAATTAATACTTGGACAATCCAGATACAAGTTAACCTACATTACAGAGATGTCCTATATAACTTAGCATGCCTCACTGGGTTCTGGGAAAAAAAAAAAATAAAACCAATAAAAAAAAAAAAATTGCCAATACATATTAAATTAAAAAATAAATAAAGAAATGGCAAATTATTGATGACTTTCCTTTTCTCCTTCAAACAATCCCTATATTCTCACTCAACACAGCTGTTGCTAAGGGGAAGTGGAGGACAACATTTTTTTTAAAAAGTGGGTTCCCAGGATACACTTTGCTAAGAAAGGCGATTAGTGGATTAATGAGAAATTCCTCTGAGCAGTCCCTGGCAAGAAAGCACACTGCTCTTCCTGCCAGCAGCTCAGTGTCTAACCTCTGAATGAAGGAAGCAATGCTGTTGCTGGGGGTGGCTAGATGGGACCGCAGTGCGGAACCACTTACAAACTGGAAGCAGCTCCTGACGCTGGGTTCAATGTTGCTGCCGCCAAAGGAAGCCACCTCTCCCAGCTGCCGTGGAATCTGGATGGAGTCGTGCAAGAGGAGGCCTAGTCTTCGCTGGTCGCAGAAACTTGTGGAGCTGGCCACCTGCTTGAACAAGTCTGAGGAGAACCAACCGAGTCAGCGGAGGTGGGCTGGCGACGAACTGCCGCTTCCTTTATTAAAGTTTACCACAGTCATTTTGCAGTTTGCCCATGCTTTTCTCCATGGTTATACTATGCATTTACAGTTATTTTTTTTTTTAAATATGCTTTACCATACTTGTCTGGTACACACAGTACAATATATATATATATATATTTCAAGAGAGCTATCTATTTTAATTCATCAAGCTATAAATAAAGTTGATCCCAATTAGTTTGGAGAATATAGGTTTTACTAGAGTTGGAGTGTGTTCGAGTCTCTGTGTGTGTGCTGTGTTCTTGGAAATATGTCTAGTCTTAATTAGACAACAGAATCAAATCAAGGGTCACCAAATATGTGTGTGTGCAATTTTATATTTTATATAAGACCGTCAGGACCGTTTCTCCAAACTTACCCTCCAGGCCTTTTTCTCCATACATTAAATTTGTAATAAGGAATTTAAACATTATTGAAAACCAACAGCACAGATTCAGGGAGATCTGAATAAGTTTAATTATAAACAATGCAAGGTCTATAGCAGTTAAGCAAATATTTTAATTCTCAGTGGCAGATGTTTTGGAAAAGTATATATATATATATATATATATATATATATATATATATATATATATATATATATATATATATATATATATATATATAATATGGCAGCTCTCTTAGTTTAAAACAAACTAACAAACAAACACACACACAAAAAACAAAACAAAACAAAAAACAGATTAACTTACATCTGTACTTGTCCTCCAAATGTGCTTTACAGAGTGAAACCATGCCGGTTTTGAATGACAGAACACGAATCTTCCCTGTTCTGCCCCTGTGAATGGCAACCAAGGCAGGGAATTAAACACATAATCTCAACCTAAACTCAATGGCAGTTTACAATAGATGCACATAAACAGCACTACTTATAAAAACAAGGCCACTTCTTTCATACTTTGATCAAATATACAACAATATGAGACAACCCAGCTTTAATGCAATCATCTCCAAACGAAATGTACAGCATTGCAAATCAATTTTAAGCAATCAGTCAATTCAGTTAGCATAATTAGCTTTGTTAAACAATCCCTGAAGAGTCATTTAACCTTTTACTGTTGAAATACCTGCTTAGTAAACAAACAGCTTTAAGCTTCAAGAGAAGTTTATTTTTAGCTGTAAATGGAGTGCTCAGGTAATGCAGCTGTAAAGCTATTGCAGAACACAACTATTACAAAACAGGGAAGATTCCTTTGATGGAGAACAACCTGCTACATACAAACACAGGACTGAAGGAAGGGGAGTGCTGGGATTAGAGTAGCCTTTTAGTATTCAGCTGCACAACACTGCTCACTATGTTTAAGTAAATCAGCCAATTCTAATCAAATCCGAAACAAATTTGCAAAAGTACATAAAACAAAAAAGCAGACTCCTAAAATGTTTACTCTTTTTTTTTTTGTTCTATGAGCTTTGTAAATTAGGAACATAATGCACGGCTCAGATTATGGACGCTTAGGGTTTCACAAGGGCCAAGAAACCTCTTACAGAACAGCTGAGACTCAAATAAGGCCCCAATCAAGATGCAAGCCCATTGTTTCACATAAAGTGGCATCGCCTCAATTAAAAAGGATATACAACACACCAGTCCTTAAGGTTTCCTGCTGCCACATGCACAAAAGAATAAATTGCAAGACACTCAGCGGAGAGACAGGATTAAGGTATTAAAACTAGCTAGCAGATACCCCAGATGCATGGAATTATCTTTTGCAGGAATCCCAACAATTCTCTAATGGAAATTTGAAGTATGGGACACTTAATACACCCCATAGCAGTCCGAGGATGCTTAAAACATGGGGTGTGAATCCAGCATTTATCAGCTGTTGTGAGACTCCAGGTAAGTGGCTCCACGAGTCAATGAGGATTTTGTTTCAAGTGCTCAGTGCACTCAGAAAAGCCTCACTAAAAGGCTAGGTCATCATCCCAGTTAGTTACCTCTACCACTGGGCAGCTTTTTGATAACATTTTACTTTGAATTAACCTGTACTGTATGTTCACGCATTGCAAGTGCTTTTTCATAGTAGTGCCCAGTGATCTCCCTTTTGGATGTTTTTTATTGATTTTTTAAATTTCCTTCTTTCTCCAGGAATTTCCCCATTGTGAAGACCAGACGTCACGTCACAAAACCGTGCTACCTTGTGAGCAGTTAGTCAGGAGTAGCAGTGTTTATACATGTCTTACTGAATTCCTGGGTTCACCTAATGGCATATTAATAAATCTCTTATTTTCTGCTTAAATTGACAGCAGTTCATCCTGCGCATCGTACTACACAACAAAAGTGAATTAACTGAGATGACAGCTCCTGCACCCACATGCTCACAAAACTAATGACGTGCCATGGCAGAGATTTCTATCAGCGATCAGGTCTCCCCACTGGAACAATCCTTTCCTCAAGGAACATCAACTCCCACCGCAGAATTAAATTAGGTGGCAGTGACTCCCAGGTTTCAAAAAAACATTTAAAAAAGGTAAAACTTAGAAACAGACAAAGCAGAAAATGTTTCTGCTAATGCCTTTGTCAGGGTAGATTTTTTTGTGCTTCTTTTTCTTTCCCTCATGAAAAGTATGCAAATTTCAACACCAAAGGAGACCTGCAAGAGTGGGTTCAATGTACCACATAAGCATGTACAATATTTCACTAATAAAGTAGTAGAAACAGGATAGGTCATAAATTGTATTTTACTCTCAATATTCTTTACAATGAGCATTCTCTCTCTCTCTCTCTCTCTCTCTCTCTCTCTGACTTACGTGTCATAAACGTTGAGCAGCCAGTTGAGGCACATGTCCACACAGAGTGGCACATTGACCAGGTTGTTGTGCTCCTGCTCTAGCCGGTCATAGATTGTGGTCAAGCAGTTAATGATCTGGAGGATGTCCATGAGCTGCTCGTTCTGTTTGAGGTTGTGCTGGTCAAATGCCTCACACGCTGCCAACAGGCCCAAGAGATCCACTGCATCAAACAAAATGACATGGTATAATACATTAGAAGTCCCGTCCCAATGGAACCTATTAGAGGCAAAAGTACTTATTATGGCTGAGGTGATGCATCGATTTATCCCCCCTGCCCTGCCCCCTTTTTTGGATGATCCTCACTTTGCTGGTCTGCAGTCTGTTCTGACAGCTAGACCCTGTTCTGCTGGTACACAAGATACAGGTACCGCATTTGCAATTGCTGCAAGTTTTGCAAAAGCAGGAAAGATGTTGGAATAGTTCTCAATAAAAACCCTGCAGGCCAATGTCAACAGGATAGATGCTCGGATACACATTACCGAGTGCCCACGTGTGTTTCTACAACTGGTTTAACCCTTTGCGGTCCAATGTTGGACCAGGTCCGACATTCCGATTTTCCCTTTCCAGTCCAAAGTCGGACCCTGTCTGACATCGAAAAGACGTAAACCACAGGTCTCTAGTCGTTTTCTCTCCAGAAAAAGCAGAGAAAACCATTCAATGGCCGAATGAGACCAATAGGAGCCGAATGAAACTGAATAACAGGGACGTGTATGCAATAGCCCTAGCAGCTGCACCATACAGAGATAAGCAGACAGAAACAAAGGATGTAGCTGCTTCCGCATCCAGCGCTCAAAGAATATCATGGACATTTGCAGAGCTTTTTGAGATGTTACAGCAATAAAATAATAACTTGGATCACATTATTGAGGAGTTTGGTGATAAAACAAGTGATCTGGAGAGGATGTATCAGTATGCTTGGCTATGAAGAGGTATGTGAAAAATACAGCAAACACAGGGTGGGGCTTGGCTGGAGATGCAGTACTGATGTCGCTTAGCATTGCAATGCCCTTTAAACTGGTTTTACTCAGAAAAAAAAATAAAAAATTTAAACAGCGCATGTAAAATAAATTGGACCTGACCTGCCTGACAAGCACTGAATAAATGGACCACAAAGGATTAAATAACATACCTGTGACTTATTTTCATTTTTAACATCAATAACTTTTTTTTGAACTTATTACTTCAAAGTATGTTTGTATGGATATATTATTGCCCACATTGTCAAACAGGTAACACAGCAAGAAACGATCCATGATGTGGTACAAAATGTTAAAGCCAGGGCACTTGTTATGTTTATGTTACTCTTTGTATGACTGACACAGTAAAGTGTGCTCAAGAAATACAACTTGATTAGAGTTAGCCATCGAACACTTATAAACATGCATTAGAAACATGGTGTAGTTATGAAGTCATGTGACCTGTTCGCTCTGCTGTTGTTAAACACAGAGCAATGGACAAGAGGTCAAGACGGCGATGCATCTGTAACCTGAAAGTGTTATTGCATTAACTGTTGTTTTGGAAAGAAATCTTTTTTCTGCTATAGCAACAATGCAGAAGAAGCCTAGCTTTTTTATAAAGCTTGTTAAACGAGATGCCTGTCCATTCACAGTAACCAGCAGAGGTGAAACTCGACTAGCAGTAAAACAACTAAATTAAAAAGACCATCACTTTAAACTGATAAATGTCCTTTTTATTAATGGACATGGCTCAAACTCTGAATTACCTCATTATATAAAGTTATAAGCTGTTTAAACAAACTTATAAGCACCCTTTAGGATCCAAAAAATTTTGCCAGTTGCCCAGAACCAAGTAACAACAATATCATACCAAACGCAAAGCTCCCAGCACCCACTTCAACAAGGCTTCTGAGGAGTATTTCTGATGCCGTTTATTTATTTTTAGCCTTTCAGCTTTTATAATTATGTCCAGATTATAAAAAGAGGAAATCGTGGATGTCTTGTGCAAGTATTTTATTCTATTAGAATGGATGATTTACAACTTTATCTTCCTGTGGACCCACAGAATCCCCAGAAGGAGAGACCTGTGAAATGTCAAATAATCTATTTATAGACTCTTCACATCAATATAAGAGAACCGTAATCTGTTTACAGACATTCAGTCCTGAATACCTCTCCTTTAATATATCAAGATCATTTCAGACCTGTCTTAACACTGATGTAACTGTAACTGAATTTAAGTATAGCTCTAAAGGAGTTTCATGCACCTCAAACACCTGTCATGGCTGAAAAGTGAAAACATCACTGCTAAATCCAAACAAATTACTACATTTCAAAAGCTTTTTCTGCAGACTAAAAAGCCTTTTTTTAGGTAATGCAAGCAAAAAGACTAAAGACATTAAAAAAAAAAAAGTCTAACTTGCTTTATTTCTGCTAAACAAGGGAAATTCCCAGAGTAGATTTACCTTGTTGCCAGAAAACTGAAAACCCATCCTTATTTTTGCCATGTATGCGACTCTGGCAGCAACCCTCCAATGAGCACGTAAATCAAGTTAAGTGCTTGATATTCTGCTGATGTATCCAGTCGCAGACAATCTTTGTGTCTTTCAACAGTGTTTATGCAGTCATTTAAAAAGAATGCTTACTGTTACCTTACAGCCCTATTCAACAGCCCCCTTCCTCCTCCTCTTTTTGCAGATCCTGGTACATTAATTTGCTGACAAATAGAAATGCAAGTGTTTCAAGATATGTGCCTTGTCCAACATCAGCAAATCAACAGCCTATTTGTTAACACATTTCCCACGGGGCCAGAGAAAGATTGTTTTTCTAATACCAATTCGTTAGCAAAATTGGTAATGCAGTGGTTATTTGAAAACACCTCCCATCTTCGGGGGGGGCTCAGCTGAAAGCTTGGTTGCCCAGAGAGCAGTGATCGATAATAATTAAGTGAGCTCCTGAAGCGGTTGGGTAGCAGTTGAGTTATACATGCAGCTTCATAATGAACCTCTGTCTCTCAGTATATGGGAAGGCGTTCTAATGCTAGCATCTAAATGATGCTATTTAGAATGAACTTTGTTTTCCTCTCTAGCTTGTGCTTGTCTTGTTGTACTTGCACTGTTGTTCGTGCCAACACAATACAGCGTATGCTGTCTTTGTGCATTCTCACTGCATTGCATTTACTGCAAATTCCCTTAAAGTTGTAAACTCAATCATGCTTTTACTGCACAGTCCCACTCATAAGCACAAGCAGGTTCTTAAGTCTCCTCAACAGATCAATTTTCTTGCTCCACCACTACCTGTGTTACGGGTAACAGACGACTTCATATAGTTTCTTTAAAGCTGTATATACAGACACTTAGCAGGATGGTCCATCCGGCTGAAAAGGCCTGGGGAGCACCCTGTACATAACAATGAAGCATGTCTTGCTTAGTTACATCCCTATGTTGTCGCAAGTGATTAACACTGATCATTCTGCTTTGATCGCCTCTCTGCAGAAATGCTGTTTAAGGGTTTGCATGCTACTGTATTCATTACATGGAACTCACACAGTCCTGTCCCATGCAGTAAAAGAAAAAACAGGTTATGAAACTTTTATTTCTGCCAGGGGGCGCTTTGAACTGATATTACTACAATAAATAACTAACTATTGCACTCCCATATGGACATAGCCTTCGCCACTGTCCAAATTTAAGACATTAAGTTTCACTGTAGCCCTCTGGATGACATGGTCAGCAATTTCATTGAGATCTAGATCTTTTGTAAGGTCTAGATGAACATTAAGGACAGCAACATGACTCAGCCCCATCTGACACATTGATGACAAAGACAGTTCTTAAGTCTTCTGAGTCTTGAGAATAATTTCCTTCCATTTTTAGAAATGCAATGAAATCATTTGTGAGTTAGTGAATTGAATTGCACTTAACTTAACAGGCTTGTCACAAATGGTATATTTAAAAATAAACACAATGGATCTCCTACACAACATTGTTTCAGATGATGAGTGTGCATATACTGTATACAGAATTTCATGAATATGCTTTTTAACAAATGATTATGGATTACGAGACTTCAAATGTTTTTTTGGCACCAGGACAACTGGTATTGACTTTACGGGACGTGAAACACACACTGTACATTAGGCAGTTGATTTAGTTTATCTTTCTTCAGCCAGCTTCACCTGGAAACCTATTCTGTTTTTCCCTGAAGACTCTACTGAATTGCCAAACATGCAACTGAGGTCAAATTCCAATAAACAAAACTGCTCCCATCACTTTGCATTTAAACTACTGTCTTTCAGGCCAGCCAGCAATTTAAGAGTTTGCTCCAGGCAGGTAATGAAATTAGATCTTGCCCCAATTGGGTCATACTCACAGCACAGGGCTTTCTGCAGCCTTCGAAGCTTCATGGCGGTTCTGTACGCAGAGAACCTGACATTGTTCAGGTCAGCTGGAAAAAAAAACAAGACAGTCTTTACTATAACAGCTTCCCATTTATGATGAAACAAAACATCATACATTTCTTATTAATTTAAAATGACTAATTGCTATACAAGACAGTGAAACTATTTTACTACAGGAGTAATAGTAGGATTGTCTTTAAATGAAAAACAAAGCAAACCAATTCCAATTTTGTATTGAGTCCAAAAACTGAAGGTGGTACCCGTGTCCTTTACACATGCATGGTTTGTCAGGACTCTCGGGTTTGTAGTTGTCTCCGTCCCCAGGACACATGTCTGTCTGTCTGTCTGTCTGTCTGACATGGGCAGCCCCATCGCAGATTATTATTTATTTATTTTTTAAAATATAAAATCATGCAGGTAATACAGAACTGGAAAACATGGACCCAGGAATGTCTCAGATTGGAGCGGACTGAAGGACTGAACACTACACCGAGTTGCGGCCTTTTCATGTGACCTCCTCTGTACAGTTGCGTGTTTTGTTGAAATCCATTTCTGCCTTTCCTGCTGACTGCTTTCAAAGCAACTATGTTTGTGTTTGAAAGATGTTAGCGGCTGCTGACAGAAAGAAATGGCTCTGACAAGTTTAATGGATTTTTGCTATTTGGCTGCACTGTAGTTATAATACTGCTAAGATTAACGGTATACTGGTTGCTTGTTCATTCTTCGCAAAAAGAAGTTCTGATGTTGTGGACTGGTAGTTCTTTTTCTCCAGATGTAGCTAGATATATACAGCAACAGAAAGAAATGCGGTCATTTAAATCTCTCTACTATAGCTGATCGTATTAAATGTGTTTTAAAAATGTTACATTTTATATTAAATATGTGGATTCAGTTTGAAGCAATGCAACGAAAGCAGGACTTCACTTCTCAATTTCTTAGAACTTAGCGTTCTGGCACAGACAGCAGAGCAAGAACAGTTTGCAATATTAGTTCGGGGAACTCAGTAGAAAAATGAGACCAAAAAAAAAAAAAAAAAAAAAAAAAAATTATGATTCATGAATTAGATTCTGGAGCATTTGGTCTCCTTTAATATATGAGCAGTGGGGATGCCTGCTTGAGTAGAATAGTTGGTTGTCCTTTTATATTTATGTAATTTTGCTTTTGTGGATTATATTGCTTAGCCTTTTTGTTTGTTGTTCTTTTAGACAGAAAAAAAAAAGTTTATTAGTGTAGTGCTTGCTTCTTATTGCTAAATTGTCATAAATGAAGACAAATAAATGTGTACCATAATATTTTAAACATAAAAATTTTGGAGAGCCCTGATCGTGAGATAAATAAGTAGCTACATGCCGCTTGTTGACTTGTACAGCTGCATATAGTGTTGGGGCTTATTTTTAGTAAAACTACACTGTAGGCATTCTAATGCAATATGTGGAACAAATCTAGAAATTTGTCCTTGAGAGTTTTTTTCCTGCTTAACTCCCACATTCAAAATCACATTGCATTAGAGGAATGCAGATTCCAAGTTATAAGGCTGACCTCCAACACCCAGAGCTGCTATGAAATATGACATTAATAAAAAATAAGGTTTATGGTGATATTTATACATCAAGAGATTGTTAAAATACAAAACAAAAGGTCATAACATTCAAAGTTTTTAAATTGATAAACTGATAATGTACTCTTGAACCAGGAATGCACCTTCTTACTTCAAAAGACAGTCATTCAAGTAAGATATTAGCTACCAAAATGAATCTGAAAGTGCACCTGCTCAGATTTTATGGAGTAGATAAAGGTAGGCATGAATTTGCTACGCATGGCTATGCAACATACTCCAGATTGGGATTTCAATCTCGTCAGGAGTAGGGTGCTTTGGAGGTTTATAGCTTACTTTGGATTCACTTGCAAAAAGCAATACCATATACTAATTTGCAATGTCTATTTAGTAGACCTATTTCAGGTTAGTAAAAAGTAGATAGCTTTGTACAACTTTTGACAAGACTATTTGTTCACCAGCTACTCTGACATGATTTATTTTCTCCATGGCAAATTGTTATGTTCTGCGGTTCCCTGAGCTGCTGTACCAACACACTCATCACTCTAATCAAGCTTTCTGTACAAGTAACGAGGCAATCCTCGAACATGAAAAATGTCTCTGTGTGAAAACAAAGATCATTCTGAAAATAGCACTGAAATGTTCCCCAATGAATTGCAAAACAAAACACAGATGCTACATTTTTATTCTTACTTCCAGGTTGTCATCTCTACAGGTTACTTTAGAAATCAAAGAAAAGCAGTTTATGGATCAACATAGCAATTTGCAGCACAAGCTGCAGGCAATCAAAGGTTCAGCCTTACATTAAAAGATAGCGTGATATGACTTTTGTCTGAATTGTTACAAATGATGTTCTTGTCGGTTTCTGGTTTCACAAACGCAAGGTAAAATATTCAATTTGGATTCATGGAAAGAGAATTTAATTGGAGCCTTGGTGGAGAAACTAATTTAACTGTTATATATAAAAGTAAAGTATCATTTTAAAGTTTTCTTCAGAATGCACAGAATACAGACAATGTCTGTATAGTGATTAAGCCTGTAAATCTACAATAGATTACACATTTTCACTGAAAAACGTAGACCAGTTGATTTTGAATTTACTGTCATCTTTATATTTTACGTTTGTATTCATTTCAAATGTCACATACCACATTCAATTACAGTTACACCTTTAATATAATTCCATGTTAAGGATTTTCATTGTGTTTACTGCTCACATTTAAACTTTACAGCCTTAGCGATTGCAGTTTTTTAAATTGCCTGCGTTTGCTGCTAGCCAGGTGTTCATAGACATGAAAAGAAATTAGCAATAAACTGAACATGCAAATCTGCACTTGTATTTAGTGAGCACTGGTGTGCCAATCCTGTGCTATAAGAAAAACTTTGCTTAATAAGTTATGTCTAGAAACTGAGAATCCATAGACAAATAATCCCCGACAAATAATGCCATATAAACACATACTATAGATACTACTGGGTTATATTAGAATAGAGCATCATTGCTGTACAATGGTTAAATAATTACTGGAGTTCATTTTTTTCTTTCCAAATGCCCTTTTCACTAGTATTACTCTGTGGTTAATTCTGAGAATAACATTTTGATCAATACATCCAAAGACACTAGTAAATTAGGTAAAATTGACGATTGCTTCTTGGTTCGCAGCAGCAGCAGCGGATGCATTTCTGAAAGAAATCCCCCAGAAAACTGAGCTTTGGTGCTGTGCAGAGCTGCCGTGGAGACTGAAAGGCCAAGGTGACTCGTCACAGCTCCTGGGGTGGGCAGTGCAATCAAAGGAACATTAGAATGGGATTGGGTCTTTTATGGATCCAGGTTTGTCAAATCACCACCGCTGCCTCCCCAATTTTGAAGGATATGCATTAATGTAACACACACCCACTGTTGATCAAAATCCAAATTAAATTCAATCAATCAAATCATGTATCTCTAGATTTACATAAAGATGTATTTTGGAATCAAGCAGAAGTCCAAGTGGAACGGCTTGCTTCAATTAGGATTTTAGCCACAGGCCAGTTGTACAAATTGGTACAGGAGCTTACACAAGTGACGAAGGCAGTAATAGCTAGTCAATAAAGATAACAGAGCAGTGGAACCTGGATGTCCGGTCTCCAAGTTCTTATACAGAAGTACCTTGTTAGTCTTGTTGCATCAAAAATACTATTTTTGATTTTATTTTTATTTTTTTAAAAGATGCTACATCAATATGGTTAGAATACACCATTTCATCCCTCAAGAGACCATCCAAGACAGTTTGAAGGATATGTATTTCTTAATCAACTTTGTGTGTTGAGGGGGCATGCAGGCAGCTGTGTTGAACGTACACATACAAGTCTTTGTTTGATTTGCTACAGTGTGCATTTGCTAGGGCAGTGACATTTGGAAGCAGGGAGTCACACAAGAACAAACCGTTTTTTTTTGTACAATGAAAAGGCGTTGGCAGTCTCGGCACCAAGCTGCATGAAACTTTAATGTGGTAGCATAAATCAAACGCTATGACAAGACTAATTCAATTGATTACTCAACTGACTTTCATTTCAGCTTAAAAGTGCTGAAAAAAAAAACTAAAACAATCAAAACTGACTTCCATCCCTCGTTAAAGTCAAGGCTACTATTTGCTACAAAATGTCTTTCCACTAACTTACATTCTTGTTTTATGGTGAACACTAACTGCAGCCTTTTGCCTGTAGTATGACTGCCAATTACAGTGTTAGAAAGGGGGAGCACAGTGACATTAGGCCCTGTCCATATAAGCACAACCGTTTGAGAATCAAGCTTGAAACCGTGTTAGCTACACCTAGCCCAAAAGTATTCAGATTGCAGTGATGAAACAGTAGTTTAGCCTGGTTGTTGTTGAAACATACTGCATTATGGGTTAGTGGAGGATGGTTTCCCAGTAACACTTGCATTTCAGAAGACACTGTAACGAAAGGCGCACACTTCACGTTCAGATTGCAGGAAAACCGGGTTAACTCACCCAGTTTAGCCTAAAATTGAGTTTGAGACTACCCTGAGTAGGTATCAAACATGCTTTTTTTAACATAGTTACAAATTGTGTTTAGTGTGGATGCAAATGTTGTTAAGGACTTTAAAACGATTCCTTACATACAGACCAGTGAGCCTGAACCTTGGTTTCACAGGTTGAAGAGCACCCTCAACAACTAACATTCATATTCCTACTCCAGTTCCAATGAACCAAACAAAATGGCACTCATTAAATTCGTAACAGCAGATGAGACCAAACAAGACCAGTACTGGGTCTACCTTACCTAAAGACTGGTAGAGTTCAGTCATCTTGGGATGATCCCAGCATGTTGTCTGGGTCTGGTGGCTAAAAAACAAAGAGAGATAGAGGTTAGACATTGCTAAGAATGGAAGAACTCTTCAACACCACTGTGGAATGTATTTAGGACTGCAACGAAGGGTACATTTTGACCTTCAAAGGTTCGGAACACATTACCGAAGGAAGATTCGAACCTTCGATTGGACTCATTTCTATACTGGCGTCGTCACCATAGTTCCTAGTTTATATTTGATTGAAAATCCTATTATTTTACAGGTAATCCATATAAAAATGGAATAAAACAAACATTCACATGCAGTTTATAAATACATTATACAGAACAGTAATCATGTTTTAATAATTTAAATGTAAAAACCCATTGCTTATTTACATGTAAATTAAGAAATTAAAGGTTTGCCTCTGGATAATACGAGCTGGAGGGGCGGACGGTGTTCAGTTTTCAAAATTTAAATAATTAGTGTTGGTGTGTATTTTGTAAGTTCAAACATATTATACCATATCACTTCTCTTACACTGTCTTGTACACTAGATATTCAGTACATATTTTACTGAAGCGCTACAACCGCTATAGGTAGCCTCGGTGCTTTGGATACTATACCCTGCTCCATACACGGCAGTGGCACCATATGGAGTTGCTATGGATAACGATTTGGTACAATGGTATTTTAATACAACAAATTTTGTTTACGTAATATGCATTATACGAATATGAATTTTGCATGCGAGTGACATTTAACGTGTGATTTCTAGTATGCACACATTGTCACATGGTTTCTGTTAACAGAGATAAAAACAAAACAAAAAAAAAATACAGTGCGTAAATGCAACTTGACGAACCTTCGAAGGTTAAAAACTACCTTTGAATTCCTGGCTAGCGAACAAACCCTGCAACACAGCCCTAAATGTATTACATTTATCTAAAGAGAAATCAAAATAGCGCAATTGGGATCATTAAAAGAAAACAGTCCCTGTGAGCTTCCTTGGTGAATTGTCTTTATCCTTTGCATGCCATGGCTGGTACAGTACTAAATAATGGTGCATTTCTATTTAAAAACAGTGCCAGTATTTAAAAATGCCATTTTTGTTTTAGATCACAGCGGAGCTCAAAACACATTTTGCAGCACACTGGAATTGGCATTTGACTTCTTGTCAATATTTTTAGATTTCTCTCGTCTAGGACAACCCACTGTTCTTTTGAAAACCTGGGAAGATGGATAACTTGCCATGAAACATTCATGTAATTCACAGGTTTCTCTTGTAGCACAGTAGAGGTCTGCATTTTAATACCTTTTTAACAGAATTGTGCATCCACATGAAAAACTTGCATTGATCCTGTGTGTAACAGGTAGCAAGACTGCTGCATTTATAGTAGAAAGGGTGCTTGTACTATATTCTGGAGCACAAGCCTCTAAGCCTTATGAAAATATCACCATCACAAAACCGTCTACAGTGTGTGCAAACTTCCTTTATATTGGTTACTGGTTACAATTACTGCGAAAGGAACATCTAAGCCATTATGGCACGCATAATTATGTACAATAACCTTCCCCTTTCAAACAAAAAATTAGCCCACAGTAAAACTCATTAAATAAAGCTAATTTCTCATGCAGAGAGAGAAATGTTAAAAACGGTAGCACTGGAGCATTACTTTGTATGCAAAACGCATGGAGGCTGCAGCTATTTGCCTCCACTTGAACAAATAGTATAGACTTGTTTTTTTTTGTACTGTTTTTTTTTTTTGTTCGCTAGCCTGAGAAACTTGAATGTTATCAACAAGGATAAATGAAAGGTTAGTGCCCAGGGAAACTGTTTCCAATACCCCCATGCCATACTCTGACAATCTCAATTTGATTGTGTACCGAAGGGGTGGTGAGAGAGCACTGGGAAATCAACACATGCCAGCTCTGCGTTTTCTGGAAACTCCCAAACCCAGCACTTGAACACTACTGAAACCATAACAAAACAAGGCAATGGGAGAAGGAGGGATGTGGAAAAGAAAACACATGAGGTTTAAATAACACCAAGGTCATATTTTTCAGCAACATGTACATTCTGTAACCTTCTAATATCTGTAAATATTTCTAAAGGGTGACCAGAAAGTCAACAACTTGTCAGCAGTTTAAGTTTTTTTTTTTTTTTTTTTTTTTTTTTTTTAAATAAGCGATTACCTAGCAAAGAGTGTTAGGCTATATTGCAAAAATTGTGGAATACAAGTCTAGAGAGGATATACTAAGATTACACAGTGCCCTAGTTAGACCCCAACTAGAATACTGCCTGCAGTTTTGGTCATCTGACTACAAAAAAAAAGACATCATCGCACTGGAGAAGGTACAGAGAAGGGAAACTAGGCTGATCCCAGGCCTGAATAACATGAGCTGTGAGGACAGGTTAAAATAATAAAATCTATTCAGCCTAGAAAAAAAGAAGAGAAAGAGGGGACTTCATTGAAGTCTTTAAAATCATAAATGGTATAGATAATGTTAACACAAGACTTCAAATGAACTTCAAATTCAGCACAGAGAGAACAAGAGGGCATAAGTGGAAGCTGAATAAAAGTTTAGAGTTTAGAACAGAAGGTAGGAAACACTTTTTTACACCGAGAGTTATAAATGCATGGAACAGACGACCAGGTGAAGTAGTAGGATCTAAAACACTGCGAATAGTTAAAAAAAAATAGATTCTGTGCTTTTAAGATAGTTTACGGTACAATACCTTCTTTATTTGACAAAAACAACTTGTATTAAGCAAGTAATTTGATTTGAATGCCTCTGTGTAGAAAGAAGCTCTGTGGGAGGAAAATTATGTTTAATCTCTATGATTAGGATGCAACTACTGGAACTGAACTGAGAAAAATACATGACTTGTTCTACTGTCAAATTTATAGCAATGTTCGACAAAAGAGAAATCAACAAAAAAACAGACGGGAGACCATATCAAAACAAGGGCAATGACTCTGGTATATAGCCATTAAAAGTACTTATCTAAATGCTTGAAGTCTCAAACAAAATGTTAGAACTTGAAGCTACTGCACTAACAAGTAACTAAGATGTGATAGGCGTTACAGAAACTTGGTTATCAGAGAGTGACGGAGACAAATATAGTATTAGTGGGTATATACTGTATAGGAAAGACAGGCAGGACATAAAAGGCGAGTGGGTAGCACTATACATCAAAAATAGTCTTGAAGCCCAGATGTTAAATCTGGAAGAAAAAAAACAAAGCAGAATCAATACAGGTCAGAATAATTACACCCTAAAAGCAGAAAAAACTAAACAAAAAAAATTACCAAAATGGTTTAATAGATCAATTAAAAAATATATGTAGAGAAAAAAGGCACTTTACAGAGCATTTAAAAGGGATCAAGAACCAAGTACACAGAAAGAGTACTTGGAACTGCAAACACAAGTCAAAAAAGTAAGTTAGAAAGGCCAAGAGAGAGATAGGAATGAACACTGCTAAGGGGGCTAAAACCAATTCAAAAAAGGGTTTCCAATATTATAAAAGTAAGAGAACATTCAAGGAGGAGGTAAAATGTCCAAGAGATACAAATGGCAAAATCATAGACTAAGAGAAAAAAAAAAAGCAAATATATTAAATGATTACTTTTCACACAAGTTTTTAAAGGAGGATATGGGCAACTTGATTTTTTTGAGGATGCAACATTGACAATGGATAATTGCAAAGCATATGACATGGTTTATTTAGATTTGCAGAAGTAGGGCATAGAGGATTAATTATCAAACTTGAAGGGGTTCAAGGAAATGCATGCACATGGATTAGGGAGTGGTTAACATGTAGAAAACAGTAAGTACTGATTAGAGGAGAAATCTCAGAATGGTCCGCGGTAACCAGTGGAGTACCACAGGGATAAGTATTAGGTCCTCTGCTATTCCTAATCTACATTAATGAATTAGATTGTGGTATAGTAAGCACACTTGTTAAATTTGCAGACAACAAAAACATAGGAGGAGTGGCAAACACCGTTGTAGCAAAGGTCACTCAAAATAATCTAGACAGCATTCATAACTGGGCAGACATATGGCAAATTACATTTAATAATGAAAAGTGTAAGGTACTGCCCACAGGCAATACAAATCTGCATTATAAATATCAGATGGGAGACACTGAAATTGAAGAAGGAATTTGTGAAAAAGACCTAGGAGTTTATGTTGACTCAGAAATGTCTTCATTTAGACAATGTGGGGAAGCTATAAAAAGGGGCCAACAAGATGCTTGAATATATAGTGAAAAGTGTTGAATTTAATCAAGGGAAGTAATGTTATCTAGAATACTGTGTTGTTCTGGTCACCTCCCTACAAAAACTAAAAAACCAAAGATTGAGATCACAGACCTGCCAAAGAACAATTATTAGAAGTCATGAGCCCCCCCTCCTACACAAGTTCCCCAGGAAAACATGTCCACTAGGTGAGGGGTACGGGTCGAGGACTCATTTCGTTTGCTGATTTAACGAAATAATTTTCATAAAATATTATTATCAAATTCCTTTAGTAAAATATTTATCAAAATAAGTAAACGTCTTGTCACTAAACATTTTGTATATATTATATATATATATATATATATATATATATATATATATATATATATATATATATATATAGCAAAAGCAAAAAAAAAAAAAGGAACCGTTTAGCATCCGAAATCAGTCAACTCCACTTTACAACATTCTAGCGCATCTGTAAAATAAAATGCCCACGAAGTTTACAGGTACACCTGCTCCATCACAATTCAGAAAATCTCACTGATGCAATAAAAAATTAAATTTGAAATAATAATAGAGCAAGCAATAGGTGGAAAAGTATTAAAAATAAACTGTAACCAGCATGTGTATTCACTAATCAAGAACACCGTTTCACGTTAATTCCAAACCGTTGAAATATTGTGAGGTCTAACACCCAATGTAAAATAATAAAACTAAAACACTGCACGTATTTTGCAAAACTTTCTTTTCGAAAAAAAAAAAAAAAAAAAAAAAAAAAAAACGGGACTACCCGAAGTAAATTCTCCTTAGTTCAGTACAATCAACACCTATCTTCTATCGGCGCTGCGTTTCCCAGAACATACCGACTAAAAACAATGTAGCACCATCTCCAAGCCGACCTTAAAACGCGATGGTGCGAATCGCAAGGTTTACAAAACTACTGGAGTTGTAACTGTTTGAAGCAATGGACACCTGCTACAGTTTCCTACGGAACATCTGCTGCAGCCGTTTGCTCTCCCGATCCTCGCCTGTGATTTTATTTATGTCCGGCGTTTGTCATGTAAACCACAAGACATTACAATTCCCTCACCTATCTGGGTGATTTGACAAACTTACCTCCTAAGTTGCTCCCTCATTGTTGCAGGGTCAGTAAATCCTACTGGAGAACTACTTGAATCCAAACTGCACCACAGCCCCACCACCACACAACTGGCAGACCGCACTGAGGTGGCACTTACACTAGCTCGACTCGAGAACTCAGCGGTAAGGGAGGCTTGCTGGCCAGACTGGGAGGAGCTAAAAGCACCTCCCGTCCCTTCCTCCCCCCAACCTATTGAACTGAACAATATAACTCGAGCTTAAACAAAAAGGAGAAAACTATTGAGATTCAGGAAAAAAAGAGGAAGAGACTCAAAAAGGATTTAAGGTGGACCGAAAAAAGGGCTGTTTTTAAATGCTTCTATTCGGTATTGCAGCTCACCTGGCCAATGTTTTTTGGCGAGCCTGTCCATTTTACTAGAATACATGTGTATTAGTACAGTACAGGCCATCATTTAAAACCACATTACATTTTATCACGTTTTTTTTTTTTATTTTATGTTTTATTTTGTATGAAACTTGAGTTTAATTAATATAATGAAATATAATTGCATTAAAAAAAACTGGAGTAATTTTTACACACACTTAAGAAGAATGTTTTAGGAATGAGAACATTAACATTTTATTATTATTTATTATTATTATTTATTATTATTATTATTATTATTAGGGTTGAAATAAATTCACACCTCTTAATTCAAATGTAATTAATGGATGGGAAAATAAATATAAAGTGATCACAAAAAACAGCTTAACCTTTTTCAGTGGGAACTGTCAAGTTAAGTTTGACTTTTCAACCAGGGAAGTATCCTGGAGACGAAAAACACAGCAATAGATGCAAATTAAAAAACAAAACACACACATACATAATTGAAGCTTTTGAGCAGTTGGCAAGTTGTGTGATTATTGGCAATGACATTGTTCTCTAGTTTCTCGAAAGCTGCTGACAGATATATCATCATTTTATCGCAGACAAATACACCATCCAATGAACACTGCATGGAAACATATTACTTCAAGACAAACAGGACATAGGACAAAAAAAAAAAAAAAAAAAAAAGAAATTAATAGGACAAAAAAGTAAAGTAGCCTCAAATGTCATTTGAATTGCTTATTTGCATTTTCCAGCTATTTTCTGGTGTTTGCAATCATTCTTACATGTTCTGATGCTCTTATATCAATTATATCAGTTTTCCCTACATTTTACCTGGATTTGAACATGTTTGTAGTATCAGCCTTTTCAAATCAGGTGACATTTTTCAACTCTGCTAGCCCAATCTGCTCTACACATAGTCAGAGAAAGTAGGTGACATTGTTACATGATTTGAATGGAATCCTCAGGAAATTCGATGTTCAAGTCTGCACGGTGGCTCTTCAAAGGCGATCGGGTTCTTTTCCTATTGCGTCAGGGTTACCCTGGTCGCCAATACAGAATGTTATAACGGCATTTTTTAAGGGTCAAACAAAAGATCCTTTCTCGTGTTAAGGCTATTTCCGTGAACTGACATTTTCCCGTACGATGTCGGCGGGTTAGTCTTCTATCATTTACATGTCTTCTTTGAAAGGATGTTCAATCCTGGCACAATTCCAGATAAAGGCAGCTATAAAGAAAATGGATAACAACTCAATATCGGCGCAAAAGACCCCAGAACCAATCAGCATAAAATAGTACAGAAAAAAGAGAAAGAAAATCATTACACCTTTACTTAGCATTTAATATTTTTAACTAGTATTAAAAATTATTGTCAAGCAAGAGAAGGTCACCAATGGACTCAATCTCAATAAACTTTTGGACTAAAAGGTGTTTATACCAAGGCAGAACTAGTCCTACAAAAATTTATAATTAACTAGAACCATATAACAAAGTACAATCAAAGTCCTCTTAAAGGAGTAAACACTTTTAAAATATGGCAGTTGTTTTATGCATTTGTGCAGTTTGAGGTCTGATTGTACAGCAATACAACCTCACTTAGGCTTTGAATTAGTGCCTTTGGTTCAGAAATGTCTGCTTTTATTTGCAAGGCTAGATTGAATCTAGGTTACAAAAAATGGCAATTTTTTTTATAGTTAACCTTACAGGTGTCAGGTACGTTTCAACAAGCAAAGAAGGTATGAATGCTGAACTGTAAATGGTCCTTTTTTTCTTTTTAATTTTAGTACTTGAGGAGTGTAAATACTGCAAATCTTGATCTGATTCTTCAGTGGAGAGATACAAAAATAAATGAATAAGTGTGACATAAATACAATGAATCTTGGTTGTAAATCTCCCTCCCGACCTGTGAGGATGCCAAGCGGCGAGAACAGAGTTCTTTGGACGGGCTGGCCTGACAGTTCTTTCCTAGGCTCAGGAAGTCGGTTAGTCTGGAAGAAGGCGGGACTCCGTTGCAAGAACGTATTGACCTGGAAGGGAAACGACGTAGCAGCCGCAGATTGCTCAGGCGGTTGCACTCGTTTACCATGGGGTCATGCATGACAGCATAAAAGGTGATGGAGAATCATAATCTGTTCCTTCGTCTTTGGTTTTGCATTTGAAACTAGAAGGACTGTGAGAGACCCCAGAGAACGTAACAGTTTTGTCAGTGTTTTGTTTGTTTTTGTGTCTGTTAGTAATTTATCTTGTTTGTGAATTACCAGATGGCTAACACATTTCTGGAGCTGTCACCTTGGCCAGCACAAAGCCGGAACACTTCACAACTGTCACAAAATAAACTTGTATCGCCACGAGCACTACTGCACACACCCAGGACTGGTGACTGTGTTTGTGCTATTGTGGGGCAGATATTATTTGTTTATTATTTGGAATTGCAATCCCATTATTACCCCTTGCAGCACACATTGTTGTGTATTGCCGGGTGATTACTGTCTGGTTGCCAGACCTGGATACAATTAATAAAACCTTTCCAAAGTGGATTATAATCTTCTGTCTGTTTCACTCCTGCACTGCATCACCTCTGCACCTGTATCCTGCTACCGTGTCACAATAACATATTCCTGATTTTTCTCCTACCCACCCCCTAATTTATTACAGCATAGAGTGGCTGTACAATAAGGCTGTTCAGTACTTATTTAGTGTTTTCTACTTCTGCGTGCTGTGTTTCTAAACAAAATAAAACCGACCTGATCACTAACTCCAGCAGTTTCTTTTATCTATGCTACAATCTCACGAGTACAGCAAGACACTCTTGTCTGATGCGTCTGCTACACTCACTCAGCGCTGAGGGGACTGGACGTTGCCAGCAGATCAGTACACACAATCTCAGGAATGCTTAGTAACAAGCAGGCATTTATCAGCTTAAATGAGACCAGTCCTCTTGGAATTTTACATTGATCTGAGTGGGAAATCCTCATGCAGTTGTATAACAAAAATGCTTATGACGGCAGAGTAAAAATACATACAGTAGCTCAGGTCAACCTTTCACTTACTGTAAATTAAGGCAGAACCTGTTCACACTGTTTTTCTTTCATATGCTGTGTACTATAAAGTATTGTTGCGAATAAGCTACTGGCAAAATGTCATCACTTTTGCTTAAAAAATGTAAACATTTCATGAAAACATGTGGGTGATGTTTTATCAGAATACAAATCAACAATCCACAAAAATCGTCAATTTCATAAACACATAACTTTTGTCATGAACAAAAGTCTTGACCTTCCACTTTCTGTATAAAAGCCTAATGCATAATACACTGTGCATACTGTTAACGGTGTTGTCATCAACCAGCAAACTTAGACTGCTGCATTTCAGACGGCATATTAGTCTCTTGTGTGTAACTATCCTGGTTTCGTGAAAAAATTATAAATAAATGCGCAACAGGAATTAAAAACATATATTTAGTTTGTCTGACTAAATATTAAACACAGCACCTAGAAGTAGAAAACTCCCTTATGGGTGTACAGCCATTTTATGCTATAATAAATAAATAAACAAACATACAAATCAACAAAAACAATACAATTATCAATCCTAATGCCTGGTTTATTGAGTTTAAAAAACCCAGAGGCATTTAAAAACACTTCCCTCCCGCTGTGAATTTGACCAGTTATCTGAACCACAACACATGCATACTGTCTTTCTGATGAAATGAACTGATTTGTGAAAATGGCTTTACTGAAACAAAAAATCTGTAGACACTTTGCTGGAAAACTCTCTCGCAATGAATTAAATTCGCCGTCTCATCCCCCCACCCCAATACTGCTATGTAGGATGAATAAGCCATCTGCAAACATGTTGAGTTTGCACCAAGGTCTTTTTTCTACTGTTTTGACTATTTTTTTATTGCACCAATTTCTAAGAAGGTTATGCCCAGACAAGACTATTTGTTCAATTTAATTTTGTAACAAGAATGTCTGTATATATCATAGTAAATGGATTTACATTCTCACAGCGAGAAGTCACCCTAATTCATCAAAAGCACATGTTTTATAATGCTATTCTGTATGAATAAATTTTCCTCTCATAAAAATGCATTCTAAACCTACTTCTTCACATACGTAATACATAAAGCGAGAATTCACCCTTTATTTTAGTATATGGGCATTCCAAAGGACAGGTAGTCCGGCTCTCACTGCGACCAAGGAGGCAGCAGCCAGCACCAGCTACATCTTCAGCGGGTCTCCGTAGGATGAGGGGAGGCGGCCCGGTGTTACGCAGATTTCTGTATCCCATAGAATTCTGTATCCCCTTAGATTTGATGCCTTTTCAGAATTATATCATTATGTACAGTATTACAACACCGTATGTTAAAATACTGCCCTCTTAATCCACAGAACCAACGAAATGCATCCTATGTAGCTTATATTTGACATTTTATTTGTAGTGTTCTGTGGAACACAGGTACTCATTTATCCTGGAAAAAAAAATACAGTAATGAAAGCAGATATACGCATTCATCATATTTCCCACAAAGCACTACTTGTGGTCTGCTCTAGTTATATTGCGAGTTAGACAGACACCGCCTGGTTTCAATAAGCAGTAAACTTAACACGTGCTGAGAAACTAGAAAAGTTAGCACCTTTAAATAAATATGTTTTTTATATCAAGTCCCTCCCACGCGATATTAGGGAGGAGAATTTGAATACATTTCCATGGATTACCAATATTAATTGTATGTAAATGACTTGCACACGGTATTAATTTAATGAACTCCTTTACAAGTATTTTGAACATGGCATACCTTAAAAACTTGCTTTACTGTAGTTTATGTAATAATAATAATAATAATAATAATAATAATAATAATAATAATAATAATAATAATAATAATAATAATATAAACACCCATGCACCAAGACACCCAGACACATCAGCAATATATTAGCACTATTGGATTGATTGAGAAGTCTACAATCCTCCGCCGTATTTCTCTCACCAGATTAATCATTTATGCAGGAAAAAAAAAGCTGTTTTGTCAATTTGTCTCCATGGCGAGTTTTTGTGGTTTAAAAAGCAGGTCTCCATTAGCAAGCTGTGCTGTGCTCATTACATTCTATGGGTCCTTGTTTTATTAAAGCCGTTTCCCATTACTTGGATGCAAAATGTGGTCATTACATTTTTTTTAAGCTGCAGCAACCCACAAGTGTGTTCAGTTTTGCTCAGTAATATATGATATGCAGGGTCTTCCTAGTGAAGCCTTCTGGCAACTACAGTTTTTTTTCTTCAGAAAACAGACTAATCCAGTTAATTTAATTTCTCCAAAGAGTAAACTGTAAGGACATTGGAGAATCGCATTTTGATTTTTAAATGATGATTTCAACATGGGTTACCTTCTCAAATATACAATGATACGCGTCACCTTGAACGTCCAGTATTTCCATTTTTCTTTATCCACATGGAAACAGAAATTTCCAGTGCTCAGCTTCTGTAAAGTGTTTACTGTTAAACGCACTTGCATTGCTTGGTCCCCTTGATTTACCACAATATGCAATAAATGAAGCTTTCAGGGCAATTTCTGCTTACATAAAATGTGTGTTTAAATTTAAGAGGCATGAAATAAATAAAGCATACACTTTACATATAAGGATAAAGTGCTGTGTTTTATTCTAATAAATATAAAAAAGATGTAACCTTAGGACCAAAAAACATACATGTTATACAAAAAACATGATCTGTGTACACGTCCCTTTTAAAAAAGGCCAACTTTCAGTGGCACTGAAGAAGCTCAATTGGAAGATAATATGGTTCCAAACAGTTTAAGGCCAGGGCAGGGCCTACCAAGTACAAGGGCAATGAATGCTAAGTGGTATGATTTAAAACTATTTTGCTGTGTATTTTATGACAGTGTTTACTGTAATTATTTTCTTGATGTGAACAAAAAAAAAACATATGACAAAAACACCTTTGGGCTTAATAAGCCCATACCACTTAATTTACTATGGAACAGGCAATTTCCCTACAGTGGAAACAGACCCCAATGTGTACTGTACAGTAATCTATAATTGTTTTCTATGTTACACAGTAACAAGTACTATACTACTAATAAAGTAACAAAGTATCAGTTTTAAGACAATCTGATTGGTGAGATATTTTGTACTTCTAGATAAGAAGTGATGTTTTCTTGGTGCTGGTTTTTAATCTTCTGTTCTTTCACAGTGATTGACCTCGTGTTTTTGTGTTCTTGTGTTAGGATCTGTGTTGACTGTGTGAGGGTGTGTGTGTGTGTGTATGAGTGAGGGGGTAATCCTCTGGGTAAATATTTTGTTAGGGTCATTCAAGGACAAGAGAATATAAATTGCAGTTTGGTTTGCAATTAATAAAATAATAATAGCAGCCTATGAGACAGCACATTCTGTCCAGCTATATATTCATTAGTCTGTCATAAAACTCATTAAATTCCATTTAAATCACCCGTATAACATTGCACTCAAAGAGGGATGCTATCAACAATTTCCCCTACCTTTCTTTTTCTTCTGTCCGTGTGTGTGTCAGAGGCCTTTTTCCTTTTTCTTTTCTGCACACAAAAATTGAAGATTTTTTTTTTTTAACACTTCCAAAATGTTTCGACATGTATTTTAAACTCCAGACATGCAGTCCATTTCCTGTCATGTGCTTTTTGCGATTAGCAAGGCAACCCTGTTTGCGGGCAGGATTTGTTTAGTCAAACAAGGAATTTAAAATCAAAATCACAAAGCAAGGCCAGCACAGATATAGTTAGTATACGCACACACACATGCTTACTGGAACATGCCTCTTTCAAACGTTACAAAGTTGATCAGACAATCAACGGTTTCTTTTCAGTTGTAACAAGTATATAATTGATTTTGCAATTACCTATTTATGTTAATCCACAGTCAATAGATATGCATTAGGGGTGCTTGTGTGTATTCACGATTACCACTGGAATGTTGTGCTCATATTCTACATCTATGTTGTGAATGTTTATTAAGACAGCTCAAACAAATATTAAGGACATATATGCTATGTGGTTATTACATTTTGGAATAATATTGATATAGTGTAATTTTCATAAGGTAACAGCTCTTCATTTAATATATGATGCCTTCAATGAATGTGTAATTGCAAATCAATTAAATAACCAATTATAAGACTATTAAATTAAATAAACTATTACCAAAGCACTAAACAAAACAAAAAAAAATTATATGGGAAGAAAATCCATAAACATGACGCAGAACTGTTTAAATGTCCATGGGGGCATGTTTAGTCTCCATGCCTATTCAAAGGATGATCACTAACAGATGAACAATGAAAGATGGCATTTCAATGTGGACTGTCCACATCAGCTTGGTTGAGAACTTGTTTCAACCAGGACTGGTATGAGATGGAGATCTCACCACTACTGATCCTGGTTTGGGACTGAACCCTGTGACCCAAGGATGAAATGTTCTTAATCTTATTTCAACCAATTGAGTCCCTTGCATAACGTAATAATGGTCTCTGGCCGGACCTGGCAGATTGTCAATAGCTGTGATGGTTTGTCAGTTCATTTTCTTGTAAATGAAACACCAAGACATCATCTGAATGAGCAAAGTTTTAGATCAAGAAGAAAAACTGTGCAAATACAACTTTACCTCCTGTCATATTAATTTAGCTGATGACGAGGTCTTCAAAGATAACCGTACTGCTGCATCAGAGGCTAACAAAGGCAACCCTAAATGCTTCTGCTTACTGTGTTTACATTGTCTATAACAATCATATTCCCATTATAGCTTATAATGAAACTCAATACTCCTTTCTGACATGGTTAACAGATTAATACAGCTTATCGTAAAAGTCATTTTTTAGATACAAACTGCAATTCTGCATAGAAGAAATGTTGTTTTTCGCTTCTTTTCCTATCCTTTCTGAGATGAAAATTACCAACGGAATATCCTCAACAAGAAATGAAACTCCTCAGCATCCTCAGAAAAAAATAATCTTTTTTTGATGACTGCCTGAAGTTATGCAAATCACATCTGATTAACTTGGCTAATCCCCTGTACAAAGTCACTTATTGGTGTACATTATAACCTTAATTGCATTTATGTGCTGCAGAGCATTTAACGTCTCAAAATATGGATCTTGTCTCAGCCATGATTACAAATAAAGCACATCAAGGGTTCCGGTGCGGATCGTGAATTCATCTTTTTATTTCTTACTTTAAATGATGCCTCCAGTCTGATGAAAACAGATTGCAATTTATTCCCTAGCTTAGCTAGTGGGACCCTTGTGGTTTGTAAGCATCAAGCATACATATGCACCAGGAGTTTCTAAGGAGTCTTAAGTGGTGCAGCAGTGAAACCATGGTGACTGCAAAAACAGCAGAGATCTAATGCAGCTCCAGCAGTCGCACCAGATGTGTTCACTTCTTTTCTGACTAGTATTGTGTGACAAAACACTTGTCTGGAATTCAAAGTTTTTTCCCTTATGACATAAAACATACATTTCATCATTGCTCATTTCACCCTAAACCTCTGTTGTAACTCATAATATGACTGGTTGATGCAACAACAGCATTATTTAAAACAAAATCATACAAAGCTTTGACCTGAATATTTTTTGGTGTCTCTGCACACAGGTATTAACAAACTCAATATTCTGTATTAGTTCAATATTTTCTGTAGCTACAAAAAAACGTTTACAAAAATGTTACAAAACGTGCAGTTTCTTTTTATTTTATTTTTATTTTATTTTTATTTTATAGTACTAAGTTTCTTTTAGACCTCTCATATGAATTCACGTGTAACCTCCTTAACCCAGGAGTATAATGAACAACAACAAAACCAGCACTTTCATTTATTCATAGTTAAAATACAGTCATTATATTTAAAAAAGAGTGTCTGTCTTGCTGTTCATTTTAAATCTTCTGCTTCAGCTGTATCTGTTGTACTTCCTCTGGCTCAAATGGCGCCTCTAATTACAAAACTGAAGACTATCAATTAATTGTAAATCTTTACTGTATATCCAAGGCCATCTTAATAAGAAAAATAAATAAATAAGCACCATAATTTTTTTTGCTATAAAAGGACCAACATTATTGCATAGTTTACAGAAAACTGAATGAATACTGTAGCATGTAAATAAGTGGTCATTTCCAATATACATAAAATTACAAACAAACAAAGAAAAAAAAAACATTAACTCTTTTGCCTTAGCTTCAGATTGCAGACTGGACAGCAGATGGAACTTTTGCCAGACTCAGGTTGATAACGGAATGAGATCAATGGTACAAACGGGAACAGAACATTAAACTTGTTTCTTGAACCAAACTCCTTTCCCATTCCATATTCACCAGCCAATGGAAGAACGGTGATTTATCACAGATTCTTAAGAATAACTCTTCAACAGATTCTCAATTGCCACTGCAGGGTTCTACTACCATAATTATAATTTTAACAAATGATTATTTAATGATTCTTAAACAAGAGTCATTAAATAACCATGTACCATTTTCTAAAAGTATTCTTTGTGACATTTATTTTATGACGAGAAAAAAAAAAGGCTTAACTCTAACTGGAATACAGCAAACAGGTAACTCGCTTCGGAATGTTATTTTATAAATGAATGGAAATAATGGGGCATGAAACTTAGATGACTACATGCATTAGTTGCATTTTAAATCATGATACCAGGCAGTACATATGGTTAAAGAAATCGTTGTTTGCAAGCCATACTTGTAGACTGTCTTTGCACTGTCTTTGGTCATTTTACTTGCAGAGTTAATTCTGTCAGCATCTTCTTTTCTTTAACTGACCAGCTGCTTCCTCTAATTAAAGACTAGCTTTGACCCCAAAGACACTGCTGGGTTGAAATGATGAAGGAAGTAAAGCAGTAACAGACTTCCTGGAAGGCAAGGCCAGCAAACCTGCTCAAGATGTTGAAACTACAAGTAAAGTTTTCAGAACAGCATATAAACAGCTGAATCGGCCGTTTTTTATTTTGAAGGTGAAGAGATGTTCAGATTTTAAATGGACTTGACATGGGACGTATTTTGCACTCCTACTGCGTAACATAATTAAAGTCAATACTAAATTTGCCATAATGATTGATGATTCCACTGCTCCTAGTCAAGCTTCAACGTTGATAGTATATATCCGAGTGAGCCTTGATGGTATGGAACACCCGACAAACTTATTTCTTGATTTGATAGAGCTGACTGACACGACTGCTACAGGCATAACCAGTGCTTTGCGAAGTACATTATATGCTTTGGGATTCTCTGAGAATTACCTGAAAGATCACCTAGTTGCTTGTGATGGGGCTGCGGTCATGCGGGACAAAAAAAGCAGCGTAGCGGCGGGACTTCATTTCATTTAATTGGAATACAATGTTTTAAAATGATGAACGCATCCCTATCAACGTCCCAGGATAGTGTTAAGTGAACGAAGTGGCAAGGAGGAGGGGGTCCATTAATGTTTTAAAATATAGATGCTTAGAAACTAAATTAGAATAAATAATAAGACTCCTTTAGTGTAGCCTTAGAGAAGATGGTGCTGAATCATGGTTGTGTTTTGTAGTGCATCTTATATGCCCAAGTGGAAGACTTGCAATCTCTCATATTGGAATCATAACAGCAGCTGTCACTGTTCTTTCATACTCACATCCGGGTGTCAATCACACTCACAAGCAGCGAATAGACTGGCCCCCAGATGGTATGTGAGGGAACTAATCTACGGTAGGAAAAATAACAAAATAATATATAGACCGGGAGATTCCTAGATTAAACGGGTCCTGGGCGAGAAATTTTTTCTGACCAGGAGATTGGTCTTGAAAACGGGAGGGTCCTGGTCAAAGGCTCGACAGGTATGTAAACGGAGATTGCTTTTCAGAACAAGACAGGTTTGCATAGCACAGTACAGTGATTATGTGATTACACTGCGGCTGTGTCTCCTGTGGTTTCTCAGGCTGCTGTGGCAAAGAAAGTTGGTGTGTCAACATCGCAGGTGTCTTGCCTTGTGAAAAGATTGGATTTCATTATTTTTCTTTTCATTTAGTAATGAAAAAAACAGTAAAAACACTTCTCTCTTGTGCATGTTGTAAATAATGAATATAAGCATGGCTAAGGTTACCTCACGTTTAATTGGGACAGCTGCATATTCAAGATAGTTTGTACATCTCCCGAAGTGTCCCGATAAAACGGCGCCGACTCTATTCCATTGAAGACATACAGTTGGACGAGACTTGTTATTGGTTGAGTGACTCCTGTAGCAGATTTAGCAAGAGCCTAATTGCTCAGCTTGCTGGCACGTGGCCATTTTGAAAACACCTCTTCAAAAGGAAGTGTTGATACCCATGAGTAGGGGAAGAATAAGTGAGCCCCTTTCCTACACTCCAGATAAAATATAAGGGCATTGCACTGAATTCTGACTTGAAATAAGGTGTTTCCTTTTTGCTCTATCATAATGCTAAATGAAAGAAGGGGGACATTTCCTCACATATCTTTTATCAGTAATGGACAGTGGCTCCTTTTGCAATCTGTACAGCTTCTGGTCCTGTAGCACATCTACATTGTTTATACGATGGAGTAAAGTCTGACCTCTGGAGGAAGAGATACAGTGTCAGGGCTGATTGTAGTTCTAAAGGTTAGGAGTCTAACCCACCAAAATCAAACAACACTGTGAACACCAAACATCTTTCATATTAAAGTAATATTTTTAACTATATTAATACACATGAAAAGGTACTGATGTGAATACAATGATACAGATGTACAGCATCCAACCTATTTGCCCTAATAAGAGGACAAGGCAATTTAAATACACATAACATCTATTTTATCATTTCACTTTAGTTAAAACTGCATTTACAGGATATTTACATGGTAATGATCTGTAGCAAAAGCCTGGGCAGATTATATCTATGTCAGGTACTACTGCAGCTTTCTGCTATGCAAGACTTAACCTTTACCGGTTGGTTGGTAATGTATCTCTGTCTGTGTTATTGTGATTTATGTATTTTGTTTTTATACATTACTTACAACAAAGTAAGATTTCCTGCCATTTATTTTTCACAGAGATTCCTAGTAACCACTGCAAATGGCCTCCGTTTTTCTAATTTGTCAGGTTCCAATTCATGTTTTTGAAAACGGTCATGATAAATATTAATCACTGTTCCTAATGAGGCAAACTACACAATTAACCACACCAGGGTTTCAGAGGCTGATGGCGTGCAAGATCTTGTTTGTAAAACCGCAAACAGGGAGGACGAGTCTTGTTCCTGACAAACTTCAGTGATGAGAAGCCTGGTTTATACAATGCAACCCTTTATTGTACATGGGCAAGGGCAATCATAACCCACCTAGCAAAAGTAGCAAGAATTTCTATTTAAATAAATGCAGTCTCTGTATATCACAGGGATCTTTGCAGACACCTCAGTGATTCTGGACCATCCACTGCAGACAACCTGTGCATTCAAAGAATATATTTCTCTAAGAGAAGGCAAGTCTATGTGGGTTCAGTCAACAATATCACAGAACCTTCTGAGTTTCTTCTGTACTGTTCTGAAAGGGAAACTTACATAGACTGTGTACCTCTCCTCATCAAGACAACAGGAAAATCACTAACACAGTTTGAAAAAAGTGTCCCCAGAGGATCTTCGAAATTAACTGGTTCATAAAAGTGACCCTTATATTATTTTTCACTTTTAGGCCTTTAAATTCACATCCAATTAAACTAAAAAGGACAACAATTTCCACTTCTAGATACTGCATAGTCTTGTTTTTAAAACCACATTTCCAAAATACACTTAGCATGTATTACTCATTCAGAAAGCAGACACAAACGCAGCAATTAGTTTAGAACAACCATGGTTAGGGTAAAAACAAAAGGCAATCAGCAAGTCTGTAAACAGCATGTAAAGATTCTTTGTTTTCATTAGCAGACACTGACACACACATAGGCATCAACACCCTTTGTAACGGTACTGGTCGGGGAGTACTTTTTCTTTTTCAAGCAAATGGTTAAAAAACTACTACAAAAACATTCAGCTTGTGATTTCAGCTTCAGCTGCATGAACAACAATTTCCTGAGCAAGGTAATGATTATCGAAAAGACTAGGCTTCCCTCACATAAATACTGTTTTTTAATAATTGCATGGAAGGCCCACGGTATACTCACTTAATGTAGTACGGCACTTTGTTTGGTGATATTGCCCGCTCCCAGGGACCCTGGACAGAAGCTGTAAACAAGAAAAACGTAGACATGGAAGTCAGGTTCAAAGCAAAGAGGAAAGACAACATTAATCTTTGGAATTACAATTTTTGTACTTCACACTCAGCCTGCCTGATATGGGTCTGTTTGCTTAGCTGCCCGTGAAGGCTGGAAGGATTAACCTACTGCTCTGAAGAATCTCTCCTAATATGAGAGAAATTAAACTTGCTCAAGCGTAAAGATAAATGCAAACCTACTTGCACTTCAACCACCAGATAAAGAGCTGAACAAGCAGACGATCTGCCATTTTGGCTTTTTCCCTTATCAAGTAAAGTTTCCCAAATGTTTTTTTTTTTCTTCAGGCTCCTCTCTTATGCTGTTGGAAAAGTGAGAATGTATGGCTGTTACAGATCCTAACATACTTGGCCCTATTTTAATGATGGAAACAGCAGCAGATCTTATTACCATTTAAATTTATAAACTAGGTCTCAAAGTGGTCCAAGGTTATACAAAAATGAAATCTCTTACAGTGCATGCAAATGCACACTACTTCATCCATTGCATCTTACAGGGACCACTGTCTTTGGTTTTATTAACACTGGGTAGTAAGTAGCCTTTGTCTCATTTTAAAAGGAGTCACCAGGTTTAAATGGATGACTTTCACCAGGGTAATGCAAGACCCTCTGAATTGAAAACTGCCACGAGAGATCCTTATCATCCACATAATAGTGGATGGGATATTGGCTTCATTATCTGTAAAAAATAACATCTCCTATGAAAGATCCAATACTAGCCAAGCTGAGGATTGGTAAATGGAATATATTCCTGTTTGTCCCAAGGCAGGACTAAACTTGCAGACCTCAGGCTCAGCATTCAGGTCAATTTCATCCTGTGATAACACTGGAATCAATGGTCCACAGACCTCATGAGCAACTTAATTGGCTCTTGACAGTCAACAGAATGGTTTTCTATTGTTTACTGTCAATAATAAAGTTCCAAGGCATTTCCTGTTCTATTTTCTCCATTCTGTGACATCATTAGATGCCCAGGAAAACAGAAACAGGTGGGAATGTGAACCTTTAGCTCTTTGGCTCCAGATAACTGAAATTAATTCCCAGATCAACCTTTTTTAAAATCAATATGAACCAGGTCATATTTTTAATTTATTTATTTATTTATTTTTTTAATGTTATTTTTTCATATTTTTACCATTGTACTGATTTCACATACTACAATGTGTGATGTGGCACAAGCTATTATTTATACAAGGGAAACATTATTTATTTGATAACGTGATGAAATAAGACTGCTTCCTTCCGTCCCCCCAAAATTGAGATTAAGCATTTTATGGGTGGTTACAGCAGCGAGTTTGCACTGTGAACAGATATTAATATAATAAATATACCACTTACTGAGCCAGTAACATCACAAGTTAGTTAATTTTACTAAAAGCACCTTTACATTTTCATTTTTAAACCTGGGCAGACTGAAAAATATATAAAAAGATTCAATAAAAATAATGTGTTACTTGCACGCATTTTAGAAACAACATAATTTGTTGAACAACATTCATGATCTTTCAGTCAAATAACTTTATTAAACAAATAACTTTTTTACTTATCAGACTTGCTTATAGTATAGATATCTGAATGAAGCAATATTACTGAATTGTCCGTGTCTCGGTTTGTTGTTTTTGAAAGATGCTGTCTGAGCTCCAGTCGAGCTCACAAGCTGCGAATGGCTGACTCGGCTACAGGATTGGTTGTTGGCGCAAAGTATTAATTGGCTGGTCTTGGTGGTTAATAAAATTAATTTGGACCAATTGTGTCTTTGGTTAGTATTTACTGTGAACTGAGCTTTCATTAAGGCAAGTCAAAATGAAAAAAATGCACTTGCGTGGTTTGATTTTAGATTTGATTCGAAGGTGATGAGGTGATGTTCCTACTGTCTATTAATGTCTGCTAGAGCTGGAAACTGATTGGCTGGTGATACTAAATAGGTTTGTAATTGCTATTATTAATCAACCAGCTACATCCCTTAACATCTGTAATCAAGTTCTGACCTGAAAGACACTGCTGAGCTGAAATTCTAGAAACACGATTCCTGAAAGTAATGCATGCAAGCTAAGAACTTCCGTTAACATAGTATGGTAGAACACATCATTTTAAATGAAAATACATGTCTGCATTCAAAACTACATTTACAAGATCTACATAAAATGGAAGTTCACGACAGGTAAGATATATAGGGAATTAGCTATAACTCCTTCACGACCACGTGGAATTGGCACCATTTTATTTGCAAAAAGGAAAGTCAAACTGTTCAAGGTTAGTGATGCAAATTACACTTCTGGAACTGTTGTGATGTTACAGTTGTTTTTTGTTTTTCTTTTATAATTTACTCATGGAACTACACTCATATTTATTTAATGATATTGTCTTAGTCATGAAGAAAATGTGGTCTGTGATGGCATTTCTTATACCTCTTTTATACTGCAAATGCCCTGTGGAGTTAAGAATCAATCTAACTCAGTTGATCCTCCTTTGGGGGAGTAATATCTGAACTTCCAGACCGTGGCGGAAGAACAGAGGAATATGCAGCCGATTTAATTACCTTTTTAAGATCAAGATGTCAGCACTGTATCATTAGTCAGCCTTCAGACAAGTGAGGTCACAACGTAAAATAAACCTCTCAGGGATACTATCATTGATTTATTCTTTGTGACATTTTTTTTTTTTACAAGAATCTCTGTTTCAGTTTTCTAGAACATTTTTAAAAAGCTGTTGTTGACTGCTAGGAAGAAAAAACCCTAAACAAACACTTTATTTTAATTTGGAAATATGACATATTTTTAAAAATGTCCCTGTCATTACTCTCAGTTCACTTCTTAAAAAACAGACGGTCATTGGGTATACATATTTGCAAACAAAATATCTGGCGAATGAGATAAAAAAAATACGTAATTTTTATGCAGTGTTGCTTTACGTGTAGTTTTGGGAAAGCTACTTCAGGATTTGTCTAGCCCTGTCTACACTGAGTATTACAGAATTACAGTACAATAATGATATAGTGTTAGGATAAAACTTGCAACAGTAGATCTTATAATACAGATGAAAATATTTACTGTATGAAGTAAATAAAAAAAATATAACATAACAATATCTATTAGAAAACTAAAAAAAATAAATATAGTGTAATAAGCATATTTATTAGAAAACAGCTGTTTAACGCAGGGTAACTGCAACACACTGACTAAGACCAAAAGTTTTGCATTACTCTATAAGATGAACACATTTTGCTTCGAACTGCAGTTTGTAGTTTTCCCATATACTATATGGCAGCCTTCCATGTATAACAGTTTTTCTTTTTCCTGGATTTAATGTAAATCGTGTATTTTTTCCTAGATTTAACCAAAAATGATATGATTTAGCTTAATACATAAATGTTAACAAACACATTCTTAAAAGTTCTGAAAAGTGCTACATTTTTTTGGCATTGTAGTATGCAGAGGCTTGGAAGCAGAGACATTAGCTCTCTGAGTGTAAAAGCAGCTCTGCAGCATACCAAACCATGCGCTTCAATGGGCTCATTTAGCTTCAGATTTAGCTGGTGAAAAAAAAATAAGCTCAATTTTCAGATTTAATTGCTGAACGATCTATGTTTTTCAGATTTATCTGTTAGGTAAAAGTTGACTTGCCAAGTTTAAAAAAAAAAAAAAAAAAGATTTGAGTTACATGTATTGTTTCACAGATTTATTTGTAGAAATGTTAGCTAAATGTTGACTCGCTAAGTGTAAAAAAAGGATTTAATTTCACTGATTTAAAATGTATGCTAAGTGTAAGGGGGGTGGCATATAAAAAGCTGTTCTAGTATTTCCTTTTATTGAAACCCTCTCTCATTCACACTAACATATAATAGGTGCATTTGAGTTTATTCAAAGCTGCTTGTGCCTGTGAATATTAACTGTAATGGAATTTGTACTCCAATAAAACTGCTGAGATGTGATGAAGGTAATGTCAACACACAACAATTGGAATTTCATTAACCCTGGGGATTATGATAAAGAACTGATGCATTTTTTAAAAGATCAATCAATTACAGCCAATTAGTTATAGTTTCACCCTTTCTTTATAAGCCTCCCCCTGAGGCTCACACTGTTGTATCCATTGAAATTAGCAGGTGTGATTTAATAGAATTGCACATCCTGTATGCGTTGCTGATTGATACAAGTTATTGTTCTATTCCAGTGTAAAAACAAGCACTATATTGGCAACACGTTTTAAAATGCATTGCACTTGGTTGAATAATGCACCTAGGCCAGCTGCTCTACAACTTGATGAAATTACATGGTATCACTAGGCACTCCTCTCATTTATAGAACAAATCTGCAGAAATCAACACACCTCATCCCCTGCCATGTGCACTGGTGCTGGCATTACACCTGAGGGAAGGTATTTGGCATGAAGGCATTACTGTGTTAACTTACTGGAGAGGAAGTGCTGTGATGTTGGGCCAAAGTCCCTGTGGGCTTCATGCAGCTGTTTTAGGCGCTCCTCAATGGACACCTGGAGATAGAGGAGGGGCTGTTAAAGTGCATGCTGTATGGCAATTAAACCCTAAATATCGTTCTTATAAAACGGGCAATATTCCACAACAGCATGAAGCACAACAATTGAAAGCATGTATTGCCCTAAAGCTATAATGATTAACTCCTGAACTCTAAGTCAGAAGGCAATCAAAGGATATTGGTCAGTTTATAAAAAATAAAAGATGACGTAAAATGTTTAAATTAATCATTAAAAAACACAGCTCTACACTGTCTATCAGTAATTCTTGAATTTATTTTAAATCAACCAGAATGGAAAGACAAAAGACAATCCTTTCATACCAAAAAGAAAAACAGCATTACCCAGTCTCAAAGCTGATCACTACTAAATAATCTTTAATGTAAACACAGGTTATGTACAAAGGGGCAAGGGCAACACAAGGTTAAATAAAAGGAAATGAGCCACTGGTAGGATGCTGCTACAGTGGTAACATTTGAAAACTGTTGACAAAAACAATGACATCACAGAAATATGAATTGATACACACGCATTAGTAATTGATTGAATGGCAGTAACACCATAACGAGTTCCAGTGTGCTCCTGTGCAAGTCGTTTCTGGGAATGCTGTGGTAGAATGCTTCTGCAAGGGTGATTCAGAGTAAGTATTTGATATAATAATGGCACTGAAGAACCTTGTACAAAAGGTGAGCATTAAGACAACCTCAACTGTGGTTTTGAATACAGTTACCCTTAATTATATCAAATGGACCAGCTCGGAATTCTTCCATCAGCTCATTTCTTTAGCCAGAACTGGGTAGCAACACAATTATGCTTCACATCCAACATATTAATACTACAGGACTACTTCTTTAAATATCTTCTTTTTCATAAAATGTATTATGCTTTCACATTTTGAAGAAGCCAGCAAAAATGGCTCCCCACTTTTGTCTGAAGATGCTACTGCTATTTTTAGTTACATACTGTACCTGAAAATTATGTAGCCCACAATCATGTTTGTTGAAATGCATTTAAATGTCCTTTAAATGTGCAGCAAAGGCAGAACATATGTTTGTATTTCTAGTTGTCACACAGTAAAATAAGAAATGTTCTTGATTTGTGTTATTAGACTGAATGCTTTTGATGCACAGAAAACCAGGGACATGCCCATTTTCAATTGTGCTTGTAAAGTAACAAAAACACTAACACTGACAGTCCTGTACTGTTGAATGTGCTGAATATAGACTTTATCTTTACAACAAGCTATTTACAAGGATTATATAAAATCACCCTTTGACTGGAGCCATTCCTTAGAGGCCACCAATACGTCAGTAGTTATATTTAGAATAATGTTGTATGAGTGTCAGTCATAGAAAGCCAGTCAAGGGAAATCTAAATAAAAAAGTTTTCAGACAGTCACAAAAATAAAGAAAGGTTCAAATCTAACGAATAAAAAAAAAAAAAATCTTTAATTCCCTTTGTCTGAAATATTGCCCTTGGGCATGTACAACTTAATTGAGTAAACTCGCCATTCTCTTCTACTGTCAAAGTAGTGTTTTTTTTTCCATGTGCAAGTCTCAGTGACTCAACTGGAGAAAACTCAGTTCACCTAAGGCAACTGAAAGTTCTCAGCCAAAGCCTCTGTTTTACACTTCACTGTTTCTGCAAACCTGGCCATGTGTCAACAAAGAGACAACTTTCTTCAATTTTAGATGGGGTGCAGATTGACAGCACTGTGACTGCAGCGTAGCTGCATTAAAAATACAATTAACAGTTCAACATGTTTAATAGAGTTATTGGCTAACTGAATCAGCCTTGCCTACTACACTTTGAAAAATGCCATTTAATATTTACCTAATACAAAAATAATCTTATTTAACAAACTACTTATAGCAGTCAAAATTAAGGCATACAATCATCACTTCAAAGGTTTCTCCCTGTACATAACCTGTAAATATTGTTTAATTTAACCATATCTTCATTTCTGTTCTCCACCACAATTGCTACAATTTATGCGGTATGCAAAGCTGAACATCTGTTTGATATGTTTACTTAAGACACAAAGACAGAGAGGGACAATAAATCTTAATGATGCCAAGTAGAACACCTGGGTGCCTGGCCCCAGAAGCTGTGTTGAGATTCCAAAGCTGACTCCCAGGCCTCGACACTGACTAGTCCATAGTGCCACCCAAAGCTGATATACTGGTAATTGTACAGTACAGTGATTCAGTGAAGGCTTTGCAATTCTGAATTTTTCAGTGTGCAACCCCCCCACCCCCACAAAAAGTATATAAAGGATTGTGACAGAAAGAGAATGAATCTGAGTCAACAGCCTCCTTCCCGACCTGTGAGGGCGCTGTATAAGAGGAAGAGTGTGCCCTGGACTGGATGGTTTGACAGTTCATTCCAGAGTCTGTCGGAAGTCGACCATCCAAAAAGGGGGTGAAGCCACAATACTAGAAGTCAGTGCCTTACTGCCCTTAGGCGATGTGTCAGTCATGGATCGGAGGAGACGTGATTGCACTCGCTACCAAAGGGGGCGTGACTGAAGGTATATCAGTGTGTGTGGCTGAGCGATCTGTTCCTTATGTTACGGTTACAAACGACCTGCAAGGGGTACTGTGTAGAAAACTGTGAGTTTTTGTGTGTTTTTTGCCAGTCTTGTAACTTGTGTTATTTGTCAATTGTAGATGGATAACTAATCCGGTAGCTGTCACTAAAAGCCAGCACCCACCCCGTCTCACTCTACACCATGTTGTCACGGATAAACTGTACTGAATCTCCACCTGAGCGACACACATCATTGTGTAGAGCCAGGTATTATTATTTATCAGCAAATCAAGGGCTGCTTTTTCACTGTAAACTGTCTTGTGTCTATCATTACCGCATCACCACTGCATCTGTCAACTACAAACCACTTTGCCACAAGGATACACCATGAATAGAGTACTGTTGTTATTCCACAAATGAGGATAACCAAATAATCCATTGCTATTCTTATTAAAAACGGATATAAATTGTTTAAAATCAGTTCTATTGAATATTAATTTCTTTTTTTTATAAGGTTTTATTTCTCAGCAGCACACACAGGGTTATCAGAGTGCCATATCAAAAAAATATACCAGACAAACCAGATACCAGTAGATGAGACTCTGAGACAGCCAAGTGTGGGGCGAACGCTAAATACTATCATTACAAGTGTTGGGTAAACAAAAGAATACCTGTAGTAAAGCACACAGAGGCTTTGGCTTTGGAATGGGAGACTGTATCATGATAATGAAGGTAACATTTCCCTTGTGTCTGCTGACTTTAAAGTTTTAATGTTCACTTTGCATTTATGCACTAAAGTTTTTTAAGAGACGGCTCTCCATTTTATTCAGACGTCTGTTGGCTTCAGACAACTTGCTGTCTTCCTAGACAAGACGTTGATCTGGGCCAATGCACAAAGGAGCAGATGGAGTAAATGGTGCAAACTCCAATCTGCAAATTATTACCAGGGCCTTTTTCAAGAACTCCAGGCGCACGCAGATTTGTTTAAGGAGCTAAATGTGAAACCACAGTCCCCATTCAACAAAACAATTTCTTTATATTCCTGTTTGTACTGGAAAAATGACAGAGACTGAAATAATAACACTGGCTGTTTACCCTCTCCCTCCTATTATAGGTACAGCAGAAAGGAACTGTGAAGTCTATACACATAAAATCATCTAGCAGGGAGCTAAACTTTTTAATATTACCCTTTACAACACATTACATATATTATATTATAAAACTTTTGAGTAAAAAAAAAAACTTTCTAAACTGCAATTTGGACAATACTTCTATATACGTTATGCTCTAATGTATTAAGGATCTGTCTATTTGCTCTCCACTGTCTCAACTCTAGTGAAATAAATGCATTTATTTCAGTAAGCTGTCACAGATAGATACAGTTTTGATGGATATGTACCTTCAGATTGTAAATCATTCCAGATCTCTTGGCAAATAAACAGTTTTATTTATTTATTTATTTATTTTTAATGAAGAAATGTCAGTATATTTGCTCAAACCCAGGTAATACCTTGTTGTTAGGTAACATTTGACGAAACCAAAAAGTTAACAGATGAAATGTCTTTTTTGTGTCACTAAAGAAAGTCTAACTTTTAATTTTATGAAAACACACCTCTAACACAGCATTAATCCTTTTTTAATTGTAACAGGTGTTGGTTCATAAGAATATAAAGCTATCAGATTTAGAAGTGAGATACAGTGCCTCCTTTACCAAGCTGGGATTTACTGGTTAATTAAATATCATTCAAACTTCAAGATCTTGCAATGAGTTGTGGTTTCCATCTGACCCATGAAAACAGTCTGTAAAACTTAATTTCACTTTGTTCTAGTATCAAAGTGAGGCTGCTGTCAGTTCTATCTGTAATCTCCAATCTGCAAATGGCCATTACACATAAATCTGTCACCTATATACGTTTCACCTTTTTTACTCTTTATAAATAACCTCCTATATTTCACTGACAGTATAATATACTCACATTCACATATTCTGCCTACATATTTTTTATGCAGTTGGAGATTTAAAGCCTGTCTCTCTTGTGTCCTTTGTATTGGGCTCTCATGAGGTAACTACTGTCAGTGCACATTAGAGAGCTGAAGTTCGGCCAGCCTGCAATTCTTACAGGACGGGTCCAGATTGAAATCAATCTGATCTCAGTCTTCTGTTGCTGGAAATGAACAAGTCTTATTTAAAATTGCTTTCAAGTCAGTTCCAGTGACAATGAGTGATTTAATGTTGGCTGCACATGAGTAACTTGAAGAACACACAGGGGGTTGGTTAAGCTTTAGGTCAGAATGAAGTGTGCTCCCCTACTAAGCAAAAACCGCCACCTAATTTACAAGCCTTTGAGGTCGCCCGTTCAGATCTGTACAGAACCAACCTTCCTTAGCTAACAGCTTCAGAGAGCTTCAGGAGATCAAACTTCAAGGTGGTAGAACTGAAGGCGTCTCTTTTTACAAAACAAAAAAAAAAAAAACTGTAGACCTGCTTTAGCTTCTAATTGTTTGAGAGATGTTCACAGAAAGAGTAAGACTGTGTATTGAGGCTCTCATCATTAGTGAAGTGAAGGTGCAGTCAACTGTGCTTAATCAAATGCTCCTTAATGACACAGCAGTTCCGCCTAATTGACATTGTATTCTTAGGGGGCATTTCCATTTCATAGCTATTGTACTGTACACTGCATTGCTTAATTGAAATTATGTGTTCAATACTGTAACATCTAATGTGGATAAAGGTAATAATTCATATCCCATATCTAGCAAAACCAAACATTACCCCTAGCAACAGTAGCTTTATCCAGACATCAAAACTGCCTGTCTGTAAACTTCAGCTTCCTTAGCATATAAAACATTGCTGTTGCAGGTCTGACTGAGCTGATAACACCCACGTGAATTTGTGCCACCCCTTACCAAAAAAAGCAGTCAACATTTCTTGAAATCTTTCTTTTCTTTATCGTGTGTAAGGGGTATTCTGTATTGCACGTAGTGGCATTACCAAGTTCTATATTCAGAATATGGGAATATATTCTGGCAGGGTGTCATGATCTATGTATCTGTAGGAGAGATAGGATTTTTTTGTATTTTTGGTCTTTCTTTTTGTCTGCTTTATAAGGTGTTGCTTGGTTGCATTCTTTTTTAAAATCAGTCCAAAATGACTGGAATATTTTGAATGGTTCTGACCAAGGTTAAGCATCATCCAAGGACACTTACCTAGTGAAATGTGACCGCATTTAAGCTTGTTATAACATTCTGTATGGGGGTGTTTTACAAAGCTTTTTAGTGTAATTGTGTAAGTTATTAAATTATTATATTTTGCTTTCAATGTAAGATATGTTTAACGGATTACAGAAGGAGTAGATAAGCTTTATATTATATTACTTTGCGGGTCATAAAGCAACATTGTGTATTTTGATTGAATCTCCCCCCTCAGTGAGCTACAGGGGCTTTCCAGGGTATGGTAAGTCAATGCTGACGATGAGGGGGGAGGCAGCACAGCCTAGAAAGATATAAAGAGACAACATTAACTTGTACGATGAATTAGAAGACTCTCTGATGACTCAAATGGAATGATCTGACAGTATTTTTAAATGGGAAGGAAGGATTGAATGGTACTACACGTGGCATGTCATTAATGTAGGACAGGGCACAATAAAGGGATGAAAAGAATATAAATGTGATTTCGAAATGCTATGATACAAAGGCACTTGTATCAAACAATATAATCCAGAATGGACATATGTCATGATACTCGGGATAAAATGTGGGACAAGACAAAACATGCACTTTTTTTTCCGGGGAAATGGTTTACTCCAAGAATAATCTGTAAAACTGAAGCATATACATTACCTTGGAGATCTCCCCTCCCTCCTTCATTTGCCCTGAGTTTCTGGAGGTTTCCTTGGAAACCTGATTAGAATTATGGAAACAAGAGAGCTCAATTGTATCTTTTAGCTTTACAGAACTGTTGAACATTGTAATTACTTTCAATTAACATATCTCAAAGGTATTTAATGCAGCTAAAAAACTTTGTGATGATGTAACACAATTTTGCTGCAGTGTTTGTGTTTAAGATAATCCTGTGATCTTTGTAATCTTGTGATTAATTTTTGTATTGCTTAATATGGTGCAATTCGAGAGTGCATTAGAGCCCACACGGTCGGTCTGGATACTGTCTCTTTCGTCAGTTTGTCTGTCCACAGTATACATGTACAATCATTTTGTTGGTTTTTACGTCTTATATTTCACCTCTGTGACTAAGCACACATGTCTGTAACCAGGAATATTATGAAACTACTTTGCTTATTACTTTTCTGTTTTTTCAGTCAATGGTCACTGGACCTCAACAAAATCAATTGTCACAACAGTCCATTGGTATGATATAGAAGCAATTCCTCATACATCTCAAAGAGTAGTGGTCTCGTGTCACCCATCATCCAAGGAATCTTACTTAGTAGAATGTGACTGCATAAGCTTGCTATAATATTTTGTATGGGGGTGCTTTTCAAAGCATTTTTGTGTAATTGTGTAAATTATTATTTTTTGTTTTCAACATGAGCTATGTTTAACACATTACAGATAGTTAGCTTAATTTTTAGTTATAGTTTAAGTTGGAAGATATCAAATTAACCATCAACAACCACACTAACCCTGGCTGCGATCGGTGCCTGTGAGCATCCTTACTGGTCTGTTTCATGGTTTCTTCCCTTGTTGGGCATTAAAATAGTTATACACTCAGTACCTGGAGTCAAGTGAGCTACCTAGCTTCCACAAGACACATGCTATTAATATGTACCTTAGCTTATAAATAAAATTCAATTAAAGTCTTTTTTAAAGGGCAAACAGCTGGAAAATTGCATTTTGATGCCACTTTACAATTTACTTACCTGTCTGTGATGCAAGAGGTTTCTTTCTTTCATCACCTTTAAATCAATACTATTTATTTTTTCACCAAGGTCATTCCATTAAAATTATACATTTGCTACATTGGTAAGCCACTGATATTTGAGTAACAGCAAGACAGAGATTTTTGTGATGATATGTCTATCTGAGTACACAGAAGATTGATCATCAAACAGGGCTTGCGCTTGCCACTAATTTGCAATGTACTTTTCTACATATGTAGAGAAAACCCATGAGTAAAACCTATACCTGACCATATCTGAGGTTCCAAGGGATGAATACATGTACAATACTCATTTGCATTCCTAGCAGTAGATAATAAAATTGGATTCCACCCTCTATATTTGTGACTCAAAGACATATGATACCTAATTGTGCAATACAGTGCTCCTTTGTTATAGACCATCCCTTTATACAGTGGAACAGGTTTTGTGGCGTTATGGTCATGGCTCCCTTTTTGCCCCATAATGCCATTGCACTAGCACTGATGATGTCATTATATGGCCCCTGGGCTACAGCGTTTTAAAGGGGGAGCACTGTATAGGTAATTTGTAACCACATGAAGAGACTCTCCTCCATCGACTTGGATATGACAAAGTTGTACAAAGCTGTTCTGTACAAATACACTTTGAGAACCGATCTGCTTCTAATTCTTCTTTGGAAACCTGACTTCAAACAGACAATGCAGTCCCAGGTAGCACAAGATTATAGTAAATTAAATTATACACTGAATACTATAGAAGAGTAAAATGAAATGCCTTTGATGTTTTGTAAGGAATTATGGTTATGGAATTATGATCATTTTTCTGGTTATCTTACTTTTCCACCAGAGTAGGCTTCAAATGATTAACTGCCCTATACAAAATTTATATAAATAGTTGCATCTACTGTTGTATCTACTGCAATGGAACTTTATTGAGAGAATATTAGAATACATCAGTGTAAAAAAAAAACCCAAAAACACATCAGCTTACCAATAACAAATACATTAACATTTAGCTACTGTATCCAACACAGATGGTGTTGGGACTAGTTTTTTGTCAGCGTAAACCATCAGTACTGTAAACAATATCCAACAAGATTGTACTTATATTTTTAACAGCCATATTGTATTGTGCCAATGGTGTTCTTATACAAAATAACACTGTAAAAAAGAAAACCTGGCACCTTTCTAATGCATTTCTCCGAGCGTGTGAGGAATTAATTCAAAGCTGCAGAGAAAGCTCCAAATTGCTGATAAATTACTGATCCACTGAGCCATGCCGGTACACGACTCTATTCATTAGGAAGCTTGTTTCTCAGAATGTTCACCCAGTGTGCAGCTTTCCCTCTCTGCTGCTGAAGGGCTTTTGTGTTGAATGTCAGAGAAAGTCGGTTTTGATAGCTGAGTATTTCTGCGACAACGTGAGCTCTACATCCACTGAGTAAACGACTGCTGAAAACAGCACACCCACCCCCAGCATCCCCCAACCCTATAATGACATATGTAGAAAGACTCCTGAAGCTGAACAGCTGTGTTTTGGAAAAGACAACAAATTATATGAGAAAGAATTTACAGACTTTTTTGTGTCACATTGTAATTGCAGTTTCCAGAGATATGCCTAATCTACACTTGTTTCTCAGTTACACTAACACACAACCAGTATATTGAAATCCATTAAAAAAACAACTGCCCAGGGTTAAATATACTCCTACCACACCCCAGCTGTGTATGGCCAATCCTGAGGTGGAATTACAGTAAGGAAGTAGATATCCCTCATCCTGGCTAAAGTAAATAAACATTCCTGTCCTATTTCACCCAACATCATTTCAATCAACATTGCTCTTCCCAAACCACAACACGTCATCCAGTGGGAATAGTCACAACAGGGATAACAAAACAAAACCACAAATGTAGCAGCATCACTTTAGCTAATAATGCCATCCAATTAAGGTAGTGTTTAGAACAATAATTAACATAAAGTCAATGTAGAACACTTTGAGGTTCCTTTGTATAAGACTGTAAATGCCTAATCCATGCTTAATTTCACATATCAACATTGTGAAAAAACACTTTATGGTAAACATTTAAAAGGAAATTATATAACCTTGTACTATACCTATTTAAATAACTTTTTTTATTAAAGAAACACTCATTGGATTTAATGCTGCAATATTTTATAAAAAATGACATTCCTTTTCTTTATAAAAAAAAAAAAAACAAGCTGTTCTTTTTGACAACATCAATCTGATCTCGGTCTTCTGTTGCTGGAAATGAACGAGTAGCTTTTAAGTAAACACTAAGTAATTAATCACTTTCATTTACAATGACATAATGTATTCAAGCATTAGGAGAATGGCTTTGATTTGGCCTCTTTGACTCACTTTGCTTGATATAGTCTAATTTATTTAGTGAGTGTTTATAAGTCATCTTGTCCATTCCACAGAAGCCGAGCAGAGGCATTCAATCATATTGGGCTAGCTCAGATTTATGACTGCTTCCCATCCAATCAATGCTAATGGGTCATATTAAAACCCTCTTTCTGACTGTTGATGCATTACAAGTTTCTCCTCCAGTCCATCAAACAATATTACTAATTAATGTACCAACACACTCTCTGCACCCAGTACATTAATGCTAATTATCACAGATGTGACTTTGCATTAAACTAAATGCACACAGCTTTGAACGCTTTCCAGGAAAGGAGTGCACTTGGCATTTACAAAAACCATGACTCTCCGAGAGAGACTCAAAGAGTCCCTGAGAAAGTGGAAGCGATGACAGTAAGTAGTGCAAAATTGGTTAGAAGCTACTGATTTTCAGGATCAGACAGTTTTGAAGAGCAAAAAGACAGATTCAAATGGTCTGTCCCTATTAGAGGGAGATAGAGTGCTTCCCAGTGATTGCTGAACTAAATTAAATACTACTGTACCATTGAAGGCATTGAAAAAGGTTTCTAGTCAAAACTTTTGTCAAATCCTTGTTACTTCCTACTCTAATGTTCAATGTTAATTTAAATATTAGGTAAAGCCATAAAACAAGAATGTAAGTTTTTGTGAACAACAACAAAGCATCCTAGGAGGATAATGTAAGGGGAATGCATATCACACGAGTGGGTTGTAAACATGAAGTACAATTAGTAAGTGAAAAAGTCTAAATGTAACCGTTAATTCTGCAAATATAGATAGCCCTTCAGATGCTTTTATGATGCCTTAATATAAAAACAAGCAACTGAAGGCTATTTTTTTTTTTTATTTCTTAGTGTTTTCCAACCCACTGTGAAGAGATAGCAACATTTTCTATGTGTTGCGCTTCATAGCCGGTGTGAAATTTCACTAGTCTGATTACGGGTGCATCTAACTTTACTGTCCACTAAATTTGTTGCCAAAACAATTTTTTTTTTCTGTTAAGAAATATTGATTTAGAACGCATCAAATTACATGAATACAGCTTGTGTTTTCTGATTTCTTTCAAAGAAAAATGTATTTGGTACTTAACGGGTTAAAACAGTTAAATCACCATAAGCTCTCAATGAACATAATGTATCTAATTATTTGTTCAATTAGACTTATTTAATATTTTTCAAGGTCTTTTACACTTGGTGATTTAAAACATAAGCTTGATTCAAGGTACACTACTTATGAAACATTTTGAGGCCTGGAGAGAAGAATTAAATTTGTCCAATTAATCAAATAATTAGAATAATTAAGTAATTGGGAGCTTGAGTGGAACAAAAGCCAGAAAACACTGCGGCCCTCCAGGAACGGAGTCTGACAACCCTGGTTTAGGGTAAACTGGATTTTAAACTGGAGTGTTGGGAACAGCTGGACAAGTACTCGACTCGAGCTGTTTGGAAAGAAAACGTATTAGAGACATTTTCTGTCTAAAGAAATCTATATATAGATCATTTTTTTCTGGTTACTGAATGCTTTACTCAGACATATTCGTCAAGTATTTCTTATTCTATTAAAAACAAATTGTTCTTTCTAAATAAGAGCAAAATTGGATACACTCATGTCAAGGTCACCTTTCTTGTCATTGGACACTTCTAATTTTGACCACAATTCAATTTATGACCTTAGGTGATAGAACTGTTTTGATGGTTTTTGCTTTATTATTAGTACATTCATCAGAACTGTATTGATATAAAAATGTGTACATTTAATTAGATAGATAGATAGATAGATAGATAGATAGATAGATAGATAGATAGATAAATAGATAAGCAACACACCTTTTCATTAATTAACACATTTTAGGATTCTTCTAGACCTGCAAAGATTATACAAAACTATTATACGGTAAAGGTTAACTTAATTAACTTGCAAATACCTGACATGTCAACAATCAAAATCCTAGGTCAAGAAGTGATTGCTCTTGTTGGCCTCAATGCAGGGCCACTTGTATCTAGTGAAATTATAGTACAGAGGTGGCCAAACTGCGGCTCCTGGGCAGTTCAAGTCCCCTTATCTCGCCAGAACACTGGGTTTCACCCTTAACACACATGCACGCACGCACGCACACATATACACTTTTTTTTTTTTTTTTTTTTTTTTTTTTTTTAATGGTGGGGCCCACCAAGTGAATAGTCTTAACTCAAATGGCCCTTGCTGACAGATTTTTCCATTCAAATATTTTTTTCATAACCAAGTAATTCAGCAAGATGTATTTATTTCGCGTTAGTGAATCAGTGAATCAAACAAACAAATCTGTTGAATTGATTCACTAAACTGAACGAATTCAACAAACCGAGTCAGCAAAAAGAATCGAACTCAACATCACTAGTTTTTAGGCCAGAAAAAGAGGTTTAAACAGCGTGCCTATCTGTGATTAAAGCCTGGTTTCCATATGCAATAATGAAAGCTCACTTTAATGTGCACAATAAAATTAACGTTGTTTAGTAAATACCATGTGAACACAGCTCCTTTCATTATTCTGAACTGGATGTCCACTTAAATACATCAGCATGCATTACAATACAAATCACATATTCATTCTGATTACCACAGTGTGAAGCACTAAATTTAGTGTGCGCCATAATATGCCAAGTATCGCCGCGATAATGAATAAAATTCCAATAGTAAACACGGAAATCATGAACTTGCACACTAATTGCATTTATCACGCACCATAAAGTTTAGCGCCCTTTCCTAAATGAGGCTCAAAGTGCATAAAAAATACAGTGTAAACAGGAATAATGGAAAAACATCAGTGTAACATTTAAAGTTTAATACACTGTAGATCTACAGTATAATAAAAATTACACAGAAGCTGTGAGGCTCTGCAATGTTCTCCCTTGTTCTTGTGTATTTTGCAGCCATCAAGAGACAACAACTACTGTGATGCACAGAGTAAGTCCAAGATTCCATTCTAATGTTTGAGAGAATTATTTATTTTTTTTAAACAATGTTAATATTTAAAATGTCTTGCTCGCAAACCTTTCATGTTTTATAGTATGCGTTTTGCGGCTCATGGGGTCAGGTTGGGCCACCCCTGTTATAGTATGTACTTTTCAAAACCTGCAAGAGTTACTGCGGATGTCCTATTATACAATAGTACTGCCTGGACAATGGCACTCTAACAGCATGTGGTAACAAAGCTTTACTTGTGTATGAATGTCCAACCATGTATCTTTCACCCCCTTACTGTACACAAGCAGACAATTGTATTTTCACATTCACAGTAGACTTATTCATTTAATGGGTTTCCCTTTGTTTTGCACTTAAACTCAAGTACTTCTGACATTTTTGAGCTGCCAAAGCATGAAAACTGCCCAGCTTTTGGGTTGACAAATGTGAAATGTTTCTAGTTACTAGTATGCTCTTACCTCTGTATTTCTATAAACCACAAGCTTCAATTTGGTATCCTTTGGGGATGTATAATCTGAGTCTATGCAATGCTGATTTTCTAAAACACATGAATAAGTTACATCATATTATGTAAGAGTACATTTGTAATCAGTGCTTTCTTCTCAAGGGATGTCAGCATTTTTTTAAATAACGGTTTACAGCATAAATGTTTTTTGTTGTTGTGTACAATGTGTTGTAAGTTTAATCTTTGGACACTGGTTTCAAAGCATGTTTGCTGATGATGCACATTTGCAAGTCCAAATTCTTAATACAGTTTTGTATGTTTAAATCCTCTGGTTTTCCTTTACCTAATGTTTCCATCAAGTCTTCTGCTAAGACATGAATTATGAAACACAAGAAGCCTTCATAATGAATACCATTACTAGGTTTTTTGTTATGCTATTGATCAAACAAAAACATATTTCCAAGCTACAAATTAAACAATTTCAGCACAGATTAACCACAACCTTGCAAATAAAGCTGCCATTGACTGTCTATCTTTCTTGCTAAAGCACATTTAATATTAAGCATTGTTGAGAATAGTTTGAGAAACGCTGAATAGGAATCAATGACCTTCTGAGGCGGATACTGTGTATAGGCAATGGGGGCACATAAAACACATGCTTTATTGAGGAAAAAAACAGTCACAATAAGCTGATCTGAGATAATCAACAGGCAGTCGAATTTCAGTGTCAGTCTTTGCAACAAACAAACCAACTCGTTCATAATATGTCTCTTAAAAGAAAAGTGAAGGTTCAGAATGTATATCTGTTTAGCAGTTCTAGAAAAAAAAACTCTTTACTGCCTTCTACAAACACACATTCACACAAATGTACAGAAACTGATAGCATCCATAGACAACTTTAAATAATTAAATATGAAAATTAATTAACATAAATTTAATTTGCTGTACACCACTTCCAAACAACTGCTAATTTATAATCTGAGTAAAATCTATCTTTTTAATTTCCTCCATTCCTTTGATAGCTATAATTAAACCACGATCAACTTCAAAATGAAATGCTCTTCATTCTGTAATATGTATGCAGCTGCTAACATTTTAATGCTGTAAAGAAGACTTTTATTTTTATATGCAAGGTGATTACTAAACAATTCACCACAGGTAAAAACAAATAATAAAAACCTTATCAAACAACATGTCTTAACATTTCTTAGATCTTCCCAGGCCATCGGATCGGTCACAGAGGCTCTGTGGAATGTCCTCCCAGCTTTCGGACATGACTCCCTTCAATTACTTTATTTCGGGCCACACTAAAAAACCAGTGATGCTGTAGAACAGTACAGGGCCAGGATCCAAATGTCCTCAATTTGAGCTTTCCAGAGCTGTTCCAATCCATATATGTTTACCTAGGTGCTTTAATTACATTGTTGTGCATTGGTAGTAAATGGACACATTTACGGGCGTTAAGGTTAGAGTTTACCTATTTTTGAAGAGTGGGTAATTATCAATTCAAGGATACCAAGGTATTTAGTGAGCAAATCTCCAAAAAACAGCAGGGGTGGTTCCATACAAATAGACAGACACAGTAGAAATACAGTGACACCTGAAATAACCATCAAAGGGGTTGATCACGTGTGACTGATTGTTTTATTTTACTGTTTGATAACATGCCATCAAGATTTAGGATTAGAATGTAATCATCTTACTGCAATTTATTGTGCTAGTAATGCAGTATAGTTTTGTAGGGTGAGTTGACAACAAAATTGTCAATCTAAGTTCTGTAAATGCAAAAAAATACCTAGGTCTTCTCTGGCTGGTTTATATATTCCATATATGTCGAAGATACGGACGCCTTGGCTGTTGTGAGGCACCAGACAAAATCGAGTGCCTCCAACCCCCGAGAAGTCCGTATATTCTACGTATACGGACACCCGAAGGGCCTTATTGCATTTATAATCCAGTAAAATAGTGGATTTGAAAAAAAAGTAGTCCCATTTATAACTTTGAGTAAATTTGTTTAATTGAAACAGGCAAAAGTAAGTAAATATTGAATTGTAAATTGCCATTGAAAAGATCCACCAGGAGGCGGAGTTGAGACGGCACTGAAATATTTTTTTTCTGTGAGCGCAAGACGCTGTTGTTTCAGCAGAACAGGAGTAAAAAAATAATAACAATGAAGTCTCATATTTCAGTAATTTTTCAAGGTCTGTGTCAGAGAGGGGTGGATAATGTGCTGAAGGGCCTTTTGTGTTTTTCTACAGTGTTTACAAATTGCTAAAATACATTATCGGGGTGAGTGAGTACAAAGACAGATTTATGCTATCTTGTAGTTCATTGAATTGATCTTTATCCAAATCGGCACATCCTTAGGACAATAATTAAAAATTTAAACTTGTTAAAGCAAAAAAATATTTAAAAAACTGCATTTAATGTTCTCCATCCGCAGTAAGTCACATTAACAGCTCACATACACATGTAAAAAAACAAAAGAAACCCTGACAGAATTGCAGACACTAAATATGATGGGAAAAGGTTTTTTTTTTTTTATAAATTCCCCTGCACGGCGGATTACGACTTGATGTTATATGTCAGGAGGTTCTTGGGCTTTACATTCCACTCTTGACAGATACTCAAAACAAGTTACGGGTCATTGAAAATTTGTGTGGTAGGGCGCTGCGGACTGTGAAGATTATTTTTGCACAGCTTGAGAGACTGAGCAACTCTTACATGAGCAGAAGCCTTGAATACAAATGATTGATAAAAACTGTGTTACCATGTCTTTTTTCACAGTAATTCCTCTCCCATGTTTTCACACTCATCCCCCACTGTAAGAAATTCATTTATTAGTAGCACTCTATGTCATTAACCAGGAAATGATTGCCAAGTCATATTGTATTATTGATTTAATTTTTTCAAACCCTAGGCCTCAACCCCACTTTTAGTCCAAACAAGGTTGACACTTATTACTGGGAAAGAGAAATATTGTCAGTTTCACAGAAAGCATGACCAATTTAATACATTCATGTGTTACATATATTAATACTATATACCGGATGTGGCAAATTCTATTTAAATGCATCCTAAAGCTGTTGCCTGAGCATTTGACCAGTTACTCAACTAAGTCAAGTAACAAAGATTGCACCAAGTTTGAAGTCCTGTTTATGATCAGTAGTAAACATTATTTTGCTTTTAAGGCACCACATTTTTTTGTATAGGTTAGCACTCAGTTTGTAACTTGCATTAAACTTAAATGTATTCATATGTACATAAAAGTACTGCTGCTGTTAATCTGAAAAAAAACTTGCAGTCACTTCAAGGAAATTAAAATGTAATTATAAAGCTATAGACGCTAGAACCTATTTGGCATTGACTTAAAAGCATAGTTTCCTATATGTTTTATCTATATTTTATTTTACATTTTTTAAAGATGATTTACGTATCTTTGTTGAAGATATCTGCTCTTCAGATGTCTCCTGTGCAATATTACAGTAAAAGGAACCATATTTTAGTGTAAACTGAAAATTATTTTGGGGTACTGTAACAATTTGTGTGATGTTTTAATGATTTCATTATTGTTCTTAATGTTTTTTTTATTATTGTTGTAAAAGATGACTTACTTTGACAAACCTTTTGAAAGGGTTTAGCTTTCTATGCAGAGGTCGGGAGAGTGTCAGACAAGAGAACCGAAAGCGTCTTACAAAAATTCACCTCTGATCAAATCATTGATGTTTTTAATGATTTTGATAAAAATTGATTGAAAAGCTTAGAGTCTGCATTGAAAACAGATTTCAAAAGACTTACTGTGCAGTAAGATCCACTCCTGGACCAAAGGCTGTTTGCGCCTCAACATTAGCCGCTATTGTATTACTGATCAATAATTTCAAACTCATAGAGGTTGCAGGGACTTCAAACTAAGAACCACTTGAGTCATGTATTACCTGTTTTAATGCAGTGGTACCATTACTGGTATGAATTTACAATCAGTGTGTTTCTGTAATGGTGATGCCAAGACTGGTAGAACATTCAATAAGAGGGGTAAAACCTGTTACTTGACACAATGGAATAAATCTGAGGTAAAAATAAATTATAAATGAGCTATCATGCGCAACCAAGAGTGTTAAACTAAGGGTCAATCTTGGCTGGAGAATGGAATGTCCAGGCAAAGCCCAGAGGAGGGAGGGAGGAGGGGGGCTTTCTGTCTACTGGGTGTGCTGCTGTGCTTGGTACCTTACCACCACTGAAGGCACTCCACCACACGTCTACTGTTTGACAATCTCACACTCATGAGTTGGCACTTTCAGCAGGAGCAGTCTGAGTGTTTGCAATGAAAAAGTAATGGTAAAGTGTAGGATAGGAACTGCAGTCATGCTAAAACGTTCATGTTAAGCCAAAATACTGAAACAATCTACAGTATACATTAAGTGCTTATGGCTCCCGACTACAGCTTCATAAAGAGGGAACACTTTTTAAGGTTATAAATATACATAACATCATTAAAAATGAACCAACAGCAAGAATCATCTGGCAAAGACCAGAAAAGATGGCAAATACTAATATTTGTAAATATTTTAAAAGGGAACAAAAAACTTTATTTTGTTAAATGTGAAAGCTGTAGGAGTGGGTTGAAAAGTCCTTGAAAACAAACTGGATAAGAATAAACTGTTTTTCCACAGCTTTACTGTACGGTTTGGTTTCTTTTGTCATGAACACTTTGTTTAATTTAATTAGCATGTTTCCCAGACATTATGAGAGCTTATCAAGCCATATCTCCACATTCTGTTCTGTTTGCTGATGTCAGTACTATATATACAACTCACTGCTATTTCTTATCCTACATATCTGCATACTTTAACCAACCAGACAATCCTTACTCCTGGAATGCTAAGCAGGTGGAAAACTGTAAATGGAAAACTAAAACTGCTACAATTGGAAGCGTATGGGTTGTCAACTGGGTTCATAAATCTGGTTAATTTCAATGACAATACTACAAAGTAAAATGCATCTGAAAAAAAATGTAAAAGGCCTGTGAGTAACCATCAAGCTTCAAAAAAAGGCACTATGGCAGCCAACCAGCTATGTCCTTGAAAAATATCAGTTTAATAGGCAGAAAGTCCATGCTTGTACCTACTGTAAAACAAAAATGTACAACCCTGTCCAGACTGTAAATACAAAATGCAGAAATCTCCACTATATCCAGTGGGCAGTAACATATATGTTTTTATTTTATTCCAACCAATGCAATGTGTTTGCAATTAGCAAAAACAAAAAAATGCTAAAATGAAAGGACTTCCCGTGGATTAGTCCAGAAGGCTATTCCACCCTGCTGCTTAGACTTACATCAAATTAATTATTATTCAATAGAGTGCCAGTGTTCTCAATAATTTGTCTCAAAATATGTGTTCCACAGTGGGAGTAGGCATGCCCTGCCCATTGCAGCAGTTCTGCTTCCTGAGTGCAGCACTTACTATGCCCCCGAGAGATGCTCCTGCAATCCCTGACTCGGCCTTCTGCCACCAGCGCCGCCTTTCTACTGATTTCCATCAGCTACAATCTGTATTCATAAGTAATTTACAAGGGATTTATGCTTTAACATGTACGTGTGCGGCTGACCCCTGTCTCTTAAAACAGTTAGCAGATCTCGGATTTTGGTAAGTGAATCCACCTACTGTTGCATCCAATAAGACTCATACAACAAAAGACAAGGTTGACTGTACATATTAGATTACAGCAGAATGTACTGTTGTATGAGGTTGTCTGTGTTCTACTGCTTTGCAGTGGCTCAGCAGCTCAGTGGTACTGTACATAAGAATTCTTAAGGTTTTCACTGCTGCTGGCTCCACTCTTCTTCCTAGCAACAGCCACATGGCCAAGATTCAAACTCGGATCACAGTGACGTTTACCATAGACACAAGTTTTCATTAGTAAATGTTAAAGCAATAATCAATGATTTTTAACGACAGAAACTGTTACAGGAATTCCAAAAAAATATGGGGTTACATTGTATACGAGTGTGTATTATACATATAACGAAGGCACAGAGTTGCTGTCCAACATGAAGTACAGCGCTGCTCTATATTCTCTACTTTCATACCAAGTAAAATTCTGCTGCACACAGGAGAACAGAAAAGTATAGGGAAATAGATTTTAAGAGGCTACACTATGCTTTGTGCTTTTGGATTGATAAGGGAGTGTCACTAGACATGGAGGCTTACCTGCAGGAGCTTCCAGCGTGTGTTCAGATCCTCCAGACGGTTAAGGTTGTAATGGGAGAGCTGGATGTCTGCAGGAGTGAACTTGGAAGCCAGGTCATTCACATGGGTTACATTCTCTTTAATCGGAGCTATTTCATCTCGGAAGGCCTGCAACAAGAAACAAAAACAGTTTATTGAATCTTGTTTATGGCTTCCTTTTTCTCAATGTTCAACACCCTCTGTTTGATCAGACAGGTATTCTCAGCTGGTATTCTCAGCTGCATAGCCTTCCATGTCCTGATTATGTGCAGTGCCACTGCATACAACTCAACTCTCCATGACTCCAAGGGATGTCTCTTTCTTACTGACATGCCTTGTTATCCCTGGTGGGTCAAATACACTTTTTTAGGAAAACCCGACTGTCATACCCCCATCTCAATTCCAGTGTCTCTTGATTTTGCAACTGGCTGGCTTTGTCAAAAACATTAAAGTTAAGCGAACTGCCGCCCATGGTTCCACACTGCAGAAAGTAAGACAGAACTGTATCTTGTTGCTACTGGTGGCATGTGTTGGTTCCCTGGTTGCCCTCTTATACACCACAGTAAAACATAGCAAAGTGCAGTTACATAGCAAAAGAAAAGTGAAAGCATGATAAAGCATAGCCAAGGATGGCAAAGCACAAACAAGGATGGTAAAGCACAGCCAAGGACTGTAACGCACAGCCAAGGATGGTAAAGCACAGCCAAGGATGGAAAAGCATAGACAAGGATGGTAAAGCACAGCCAAGACTTGTAAAATCGTTTTAAAGCACTTAATAGTTTAAGCATGGGAAATTGAAAATGCAATATGTAAAACTTTTACAAGGGCTATAAAAGGCTTTATTCTAAGCACCAATTAGACACATTTGACTTATGTATGATAGGAAAAGGACCTGTTTGACTGGTTAACAGACTCCTTTAAAAGATAACCAGATTTGCCAGTACATGCCAGTGTCAAGTGAGCTCAAATAGTAAATCACCTTTGGGAGAAAACAACAGTGGGTTTAATACAGTTGACTAGTGGCTGTATTTAGATATGCTGCTGTTAATTCATTAAAATACACCCCAGAACCATATTCTAATCATCAATGAAACCATGTCAAAAACTATTTACATACCTACAGCTGGAGCTCTGGAACTGTGTTCATAAATAAACCTTTTAAATTAATGGAAGTTGTTTGTGATGCTCAATATAGAATCTTAATTGAAATAGCTATAATATGTTTCCTTTATCATTATTCAGTTTTATTAAAGCACTCTTTGATGGCCAACAGACTTGTGGGCTGCTCTTAAATTCATTTGGTTCTTGGCATAATGAATACCATGCAAACAGAACAAAAATTAGAAGAGCAACTAAATATTGTACCTAACAGAAAAGTTTTAAAAGAAGACTTAACCTTTGCAAAAACTCAACAAACTCTACTAATAAGAGGCCCTGAAATCAAAAATAATTAAACGTCTGCCCGTTTCATGTGGTTAACTTTTGCTGTCTAATTTAAAACAAAACGTATTGAACTGGAATCTGTCAGACAGCACACAGGGCATACTACATTGATTAATGGTGAGGATTTGGCCAGAATATTCTGAGTGGGTTTGATGTTGTTTAGTGTTATAGAGTCACAATTTCACAAAACTTCTCTTCTGTTATCAGGATGCACAAAAACAACCTCAAAGCTCGGTACAAACAATCAGAGAAAAAGAATGGATTCAGGACTATCTTATTAAAGGTTTATACTCCAAATCATCCTTAGTACAAAACAAAGAACCACTCTGATTAATTGCAAACATAAAAAGTGAAAAAAGTAGCATTTGACGCTATAGTAAAGGTCTTGAACTATACCTGTTTCACCAATGGCTCAAGTGACAACACAAAACTGCTAGTGTTGATAAACCTAAATGGATCCTTGGTGGCTTTATACATACTGAATCCAGTGTGGGCTGGTTTGGTTTAAAATGTTCATTTTGAAGCCAGGTTTACTGCTAGGCATGGCTAAAATAAACTTGATCAAGTTATTGGTACAGTCAATTAGCTGAAGTCATGTTATGAGCCGTGGGTAGAATGGGTAACATTTTTATACCCTGTATTGCACGGTTGCATGGTACCATGTCTTTAGCAATGTGCTACCATCTAATCCAATGTGTTGCCATTGCTGGGAATGCTATGTTCTTCACATAGTTCTGCTAAGATGTAAGAAAATACACTGATATAATAATGGTATCCTAAAGGTATATTTTAATGTAATGTAAGGTCAGCCACTATCTAAATCTAAATGAGTGAGCCTTTTACAACCAGTGTGTTTGACTTAACATTGAGTTAGCTCAAGGAACTCTAACTGCCAAGAACGGACTGCTACACATTCTCTTCATTCTAATCTTTATGAGGCAGAAAGAAGTGCTTCTTATAAATGGTCATCAGATGCACGTTCATTTATTTTTTTGGAAAACATATTCTCTTATTATACATTGCAACAATGCTCCAATAAACCATATAAAGGGTTCCAGTCAAAACTCAGATTATGTTACATTAGAATGTTTGTCAAATATAAATTTTGTAAATGCGGTTGACCATGATTTAGAATAACGAATTAAAACGCAAAAGACAATTCACAGAACTCTCTAAATTGAAACCTTATTTCCACTCATTGGTCTGCTTCTTTTCTAAGTTACTTATTCAGTTCACTGGTAGTGCACACTGTATATTATGCTAGCATTTATAAACGCTTTGTAAATGAGGCCCATAAACCTTACTCATTCTAATGGATGCATTATTAGAAATAACAAAAGAGGATACATGTACTTTTAATATTCATACAGGAATCTGAAACTAGTACACCTCTATTTATGCCGTGATGATCCAATAGGAAAAAGCATGTTTGATCTGCTCTACAGTCTTGGCACCAAGAAGATTTATTTGTGCCAGTGTATAACTTCAGAAATTTTCAGCAGCATGATTTAATGCACCCTGCAGCTCTTTTCTAAACACCCTTGACAAAACATACAATCTTACAGAAATATGACAGCTTTCCTTGTTCATTTGAGTCAATGACAGAAGTACCAATAGACTTCTAATGTGAACACAACTAAACATTTGTTTTGTTAGCTTTAGCTTAATTATAATCCAGGTCAGACGACCAAAACAATAATGTGTGTTGCATTGTTCAAAACAAAGGGTTTGCAGTCCCAAATAATAAACACATTCCAGTAACACATGACACAAACACGGTCACCAGTCCTGGGTGCGTGCTGCAGTGCTTGTTGTGTTAATACAATAATTATCGTGACACAGGTGTAGTGATGTCCAGGTTCATGCTGGCCTCTGGCAACAGCTCCGGAACATGTTAGCCGTCTACTAATGATAACAATCAACAATTAGAGACGAGACAAAACAAACAAAACACTCATGTACGATATCACAACAATGGTCCTTCCGGGTTGTTTCCTTAACTATAAACAAACGAACAGATCACGTCGCTCCGTTCCCTATTTGTACCATCACACATAAGAACATAAGAACATAAGAAAGTTTACAAACGAGAGGAGGCCATTCGGCCCATCTTGCTCGTTTGGTTGTTAGTAGCTTATTGATCCCAAAATCTCATCAAGCAGCTTCTTGAAGGATCCCAGGGTGTCAGCTTCAACAACATTACTGGGGAGTTGATTCCAGACCCTCACAATTCTCTGTGTAAAAAAGTGTCTCCTATTTTCTGTTCTGAATGCCCCTTTTTCTAAACTCCATTTGTGACCCCTGGTCCTTGTTTCTTTTTTCAGGCTGAAAAAGTCCCTTGCGTCGACACTGTCAATACCTTTTAGAATTTTGAATGCTTGAATTAGGTCGCCACGTAGTCTTCTTTGTTCAAGACTGAACAGATTCAATTCTTTTAGCCTGTCTGCATATGACATGCCTTTTAAGCCCGGAATAATTCTGGTCGCTCTTCTTTGCACTCTTTCTAGAGCAGCAATATCTTTTTTATAGCGAGGTGACCAGAACTGAACACAATATTCAAGATGAGGTCTTACAAGTGCATTGTACAGTTTTAACATTACTTCCCTTGATTTAAATTCAACACTTTTCACAATGTATCCGAGCATCTTGTTAGCCTTTTTTATAGCTTCCCCACATTGCCTAGATGAAGACATTTCTGAGTCAACAAAAACTCCTAGGTCTTTTTCATAGATTCCTTCTCCAATTTCAATATCTCCCATATGATATTTATAATGTACATTTTTATTTCCTGCGTGCAGTACCTTACACTTTTCTCTATTAAATGTCATTTGCCATGTGTCTGCCCAGTTCTGAATCTTGTCTAGATCATTTTGAATGACCTTTGCTGCTGCAACAGTGTTTGCCACTCCTCCTACTTTTGTGTCGTCTGCAAATTTAACAAGTTTGCTTACTATACCAGAATCTAAATCATTAATGTAGATTAGGAATAGCAGAGGACCTAATACTGATCCCTGTGGTACACCGCTGGTTACCACACTCCATTCTGAGGTTTTTCCTCTAATCAGTACTTTCTGTTTTCTACATGTTAACCACTCCCTAATCCATGTACATGTGTTTCCTTGAATCCCAACTGCGTTCAGTTTGAGAATTAATCTTTTGTGCGGGACTTTGTCAAAAGCTTTCTGGAAATCTAAATAAACCATGTCATATGCTTTGCAATTATCCATTATCGATGTTGCATCCTCAAAAAAATCAAGCAAGTTAGTTAGGCACGATCTCCCTTTCCTAAAACCATGTTGACTGTCTCCCAGTACCCTGTTACCATATAGGTAATTTTCCATTCATGACCCCTTGGTAAACGAGTGCAGCTGCTCTTCCAATCTGCGGCTGCTACATAATTTCCCTTCCAGGTCAATGAGTTAGGGCACCAGAGTTCCGCCCCCTTTCTAGGTGACAGACTTCGTTTTAACCCTGGGAATGAACTGTCAAGCCAACCAGTCTAGGGTACTCTGTTCCCGTTACTTAGCGCCCTCACAGGTCGGGAGGGAGATTTATCACCAAGAATCATTCTATTTCTTTCATAGACCCGTACTGCACATGTAGACAATCTGTGAGGCTTACAGTGTGCAACAAAAGCAAGCTACCTTCAGAGCCACTAACACTCACAGTTCAATGAATTCAAAACATTCTGGTCTACTTCTTGAAATCCATTTGATGATTTTTTTAAAAGGCTTTTTTTTTTTTGAGTGAAGACTTGACTTTTGAGACAATAATAATAGTCTTTTTATCCTCTGATTTCATACGGCACCTTCATAGAGAAGCGCTCCTCTTAACACTGCCACTTGTGCATCTCACTATTGCTTTTGTAACTGCAGTTTTTCACAGTGATTTTGTGTAATTGAGACAGTTTTTCAAAGTTTTTTGCTTAATTTTCAGCTTGTCTGTGGTGCCCTGATGTAACTCCTGAGCTACCTCCCAAAAAAGCTGCTAACCTGACATTGTTATTCAACAGGGCAGAGCAGCAACATGTTTCTCTCTCTCTCTCTCTCCTTCATGCCATGCAAGATTGGTTGGTTGTCCTTCTTCAAACTTAGTTTCCATGGAAACCTAAGCAAATTCAAGCTGGGATGCAAACAGAACAACTGAAAGGGCATGTTTATTTGTCGGTCGACAAGAAATTAATAAAAGAAAAGCATGTATACTGACTGTGAAGCTTGGTTAATGCTGGTGTAACAAACAAACCTTTAGTTTCTCTATATGGTCCTGCAAGGAATCAATGAGAAGATCCCCCACGGGTTGCCAGCCCTGCTTGACCATCTCAGCCTGGTGCAGTTTAAGGTCCAGCTCATCCATGGCCTCTTGCAGCTCCAGCAGCCTCTCCAAGTCTTCATCCAGCTTTTTCTGCCAGTCTGCACAGCGCCCATTCAGACGCTCCCACTCCGTTTTCACGTCATCTGACTCCTTGCGAAGGATTCGGGAGATGTTCTGGGCCCGTTCCCCAGCCGACAGCTCTGAGAAGACAAGTTAGCACAAATAAGCTATTATCTATGCCAACTAAACTGGTATGTATAAATCAAACCTATCTCAAGTGACTATTTCAGCACAAATTAGAATTATGGACTGGCATAAATTGGTGACTCCAAATTATTAGAGGAAAGGTGAGGGGTAATTGAGTCAGCCTCAAAACTGGGCTTCCAGAGATGAAAGGCATTTAAGGTTAGTGAAATTACTCTGCCGCACAACTAACAAAGGCAGTGTGTTTCTAGTGTTGTGTGTTCATACCTCTTGGTTCCTGATAAAGCCTTTGCAGCCCTTCGACCGGCTGCTCTGCCAAGAACACCTGCACCGTCTCTAGAGTGTTCAAGATAACTGGTTCTTTAGCTTTCAGTTCCCTCTTGAAAGCCTACAAAAAACATATATTAGACATCTCATGATTTCGGAACTGGAACTTAGTAATGATACCAGTATTATTAGGGGGTTGTGATTTGGATATGAACAACACTTTATATATGGATCTTTTCACAACTTATTTCAGACAAACTGCAGCTCTAAAGGAATCTGTAAAAGGGAAGAATTTTCAGCTCTGTATTTCATGCAGCATCATAAAAGGAGATAAAAATGACCTGCATTCAAAATATGGTGTGTAATAAATGGCCAAGCAAGTTCCATTAAATGTGAGCAAGTTATTCCTAAACTATAGCTATATATATAGGTCACTATGACCTGTATTATGGTAATTCTCAAGAACACAGTTTGTTGGACACACATAAGTACGTACAGGAGCCTCAGCTATACCCCTGTTGCCAGGGATACTCATCTCCAGCAAGGGGGATAAAAATAAAACATAAAACACACCGATGCTCTGCTTATTTCACAGTAGCGGGAACTAGCAGCAGACAAGGAGTGAAATGTTTTTATAGCTGTGATAATCCATCCTCCCTGTTTGATTTTTGAGAAATGTTCCCTCAGCCTGGCACAGTGGCGAGGCTCACTGATGTGTTTTAGTCAGATGAACCTCTGCACTGCAGAGCTGCAAGTTTCAAAATCCCAGTGGGGGTCTTGCACTCCTAATGAGAACGGAGCTGGTTTACGGAACTCTGTCACTCTGACTGAGATTCATATCCCTTGAGGTGAAATCAGAGATAGGACTTGAAACCTTGACAGAACTAGCTGTGGCAACAACTCCACCCATCTCCCAACGAGTCATGCAATGTTTACTTTTTTTTTTTTATAATGGCATAATACTGCATAGCAGGCCATTTTGGCAAGGAATGTAACAGTATTGGTGTTTGAGAAAAAAATCGTCCATTATATATACAAAAAAACAGAAATGTCTTTCTTGATTGTGTAAATAACTTACTGCTCTGCTTGCTGTTTTCTTCCCTATAAGTACAGACTCATCACTAAAAATATATAAAAAATAAAGCATTGAGCTCACAGAGAGACTCACTGGAAGAACAGTGGAACACTTAATGAGTAGATGGACGTATTGAAGGATAGGTACTGTAATGTATATGCTATGCAGCAACAGAGAATGAGGAATCACTGAGACTCAAACCTGTTATAGTGACAAAAACTACTGCTATTGGTATTGTGTGCGAATAAAGTGTGATCTTCTACCACAATACCTCATACTGCCTGATTGGTAGGATTATGACTAATAAAGATGTTTACCATTTTATTTCTGTCCTGAACAAAGCAACTAAAATAAAATGTAATTGCAAAGCTGCCTGCAACAGCATTTAATAATGGTACCCACAGGTTACAGTGATTTTAACAAGCCCAATGTGTATTACTATAAAATAAACCTTTCACTATGAGGACTATAAAATGTTTTAATTAACTGTATAACTTATACTTGGAGTGATGCAGCTCCAAATCTGCAGTTTCTAATTATACCATCAGCAAATGATCACTTTCTTTTGTTGGACAGGAGCTTCTCAAATCTACTTCAAGGATAATCGAACACAGGTGCATTCCTGTTGTGTTATTTATAGGTGTTGTCATTTTTATAGACACATGTGAAATATTAAAGTGAAATAGTTTACATTAGAGCAACAGTTGCTAAACAGAAATTCTATGTTCTTTTTCCCTATTATGCACCATATTCTTAGTCAAGAGTATAGTGTAAAGAAAAATCTCTGTGCATTGAACCGTGGTCCACTTCCAACAGCCAAGGTAATCTCTTCAAAACGATTACATTGTTGCACCTTGTTCCAACAGGTACCTAATTTACATGAATTTGCTAGGGTCGTCTGAGGGTCATTTCCCAGTGTGCACGTTAACAAGGATTTTAGCAGAATGATGTAAAAGTACCATGTGTTTTTGTGGAACAGTGGGCACTTAGTATGTACGTCGTAGACAAAAGATTAAGCAACCCCTCTATTAAAAAAAAAAAATAGATATTTAATGCAGATATTTGAGCTGTTGCTTGAAACTCAAGATGTGATGCTTCATGACACAAGGAATTCATGTCTAGTAACCGAAAACTCGATCACAGATGCCTTTGGCAATTTGACAATTAAAGATAATCCAAAATGCACTAATCAGTAAAGATTTACAGACTTTACAGTTTCAATAATATGATTTATGACACTGACAGAAAAAATATGACTTTCATTGCATTGCAGTTCAACTCATTCCACGTTTTTACTAGTTCACAGTAAAGTATGGAATTCATTTTTTGCTTGTTTACGGTATTTAAAAAAAAAAAAAAAAATCAATTTTATAATTTGTTAAATTAGCCATTAACTAGGTCACAAAGTGTTACAAGACACTAATGACCTAAAAATAAATAATATCTTGTCAAAGAACACAGTAATGCCAAACGGCAATTCAAATGAAATCCACTATAATTGTAAAAGAGGCAATAAGTAATGATGACCTTTGTTTTGCAGTCAATTTTGACCTCTTAACCTTCCACCATGAGAAACGAACATATTCTTGTGCTTCTGAAACCTGAAGCAAATACTACAACATTTCACCAATCTCTTAATGCTTTCTGTCTCTACTGCATCGCATTGTGTATACTATGGAAAGTGTAGTAAGTAAAGCATACTAAAAGCATGCGGAAAAACAGAAAGCCATGATATGGGAATAATATAAGCATGGGAAAAACATTTTAAACTGTAAAATTAGTTTGTACATTGCAAATTGACCATGTGGAATTTGTACGTGTGTGAAACAGATGCAGAGAAACACAGTGGAGGTGACAGGATCCCAGAGATAAGCAAGGTAATGGAAACAAGCGGTTAAAAAATCCATTTTCCGTTTCACACATTTCACCTTTTGTAGAAGAAGAATTATTTTCTTTTTAATGGCAAATTAATGCACTAGCAAAATTGTGTGTTGAAATCTAGGGTAAAACAGGAAACCGACCATTTATAATGTATGGCCTGCTAAAACTGCAACCAAACTACTTTATTTAAGTCTTTGTATCTGTCGTCAGTTATGGGTACCGTAATGACATTCTGTCTGCTGGTTTGAATTGATTAGCTCATTTCACGGAGGAGGAAGGTCGCTCGGAAGAACGCACAACTTTGAGAACCCAGAAAGTGCCTCAGGGCTTGGTGTCAGGAGGAGACAGCCCCATATTCTTGTCTTCCCCATGTAGAAGATCATATGAAAATCTGATGTGGCTTATTTTTAGTAAGGAGACTCAAAAACAATACAAAAAAAGGCCAGCTATGTGAAGCGCTGTGCAATTTGTCATTGTTTAAAAACAGAGATACATTTAAAAACGGGGTACATTTATCCGATTTTGAATTTACAATGATTTCTTCAGGAAATTTTAAACATTGTAATGAATGACCCCAGAAAGTATTAAAGTATTAACTACTGTGTTCATTTAATTTTCACTTAATCTTTTGTGTTTGGTGTTTTTATACTGTTTGGAAATGCATTTAATTTATAATACCAAAAGTTCACATTGAAACCATGGCGATGAAAAAATTAGTATGTGCATATCTCAAATTAATGCAAAATTTGGCAAGACACAGGGAGCTTATAGAAATAATTGCTCGATATGACAAGTTACTTGCTGCTCACATGGAAATAAGGAACCGTATTTACTAGGATGTCAAAAAACATACTGAATTACCTGATTTCAGCCATATTCTTTACTGTGCTAGAAGAAATCAATAAAGAAAGGAATGAAGCTTTTTGCACGGCACATTGATTAGATGAAGCAACATGTTTCCAAGCCGAGCCAAGCCAAGCCGAGGCCTCATGGTACAGCTAGTTTCACACTTAAGAACATAAGAACATAAGAAAGTTTACAAACGAGAAGAGGCCATTCGGCCCATCTTGCTCGTTTGGTTGTTAGTAGCTTATTGATCCCAAAATCTCATCAAGCAGCTTCTTGAAGGATCCCAGGGTGTCAGCTTCAACAACATTACTGGTGAGTTGATTCCAGACCCTCACAATTCTCTGTGTAAAAAAGTGCCTCCTATTTTCTGCTCTGAATGCCCCTTTGTCTAATCTCCATTTGCGACCCCTGGTCCTTGTTTCTTTTTTCAGGCTGAAAAAGTCCCTTGGGTCGACACTGTCAATACCTTTTAGAATTTTGAATGATTGAATTAGGTAGCCACGTAGTCTTCTTTGTTCAAGACTGAGCAGATTCAATTCTTTTAGCCTGTCTGCATATGACATGCCTTTTAAGCCCGGAATAATTCTGGTCGCTCTTCTTTGCACTCTTTCTAGAGCAGCAATATCTTTTTTATAGCGAGGTGACCAGAACTGCACACAATAATCAAGATGAGGTCTTTCTAGTGCATTGTACAGTTTTAACATTACTTCCCTTGTCATTTTGTCGAGCCGAGCCGGAACCGTGAAACTCTGGCCTTGCAAGATATCTGGTACTGGCTTGGTGCTGAGCAAGGCTGGGGGCGGGGTTAACTCGTATTGTCTGAAACAATACAATCCACCAAAAGATATCACATGAATTGAGAAACATGGGACTAAACAACAGCGCGAAACAAAATTAAAAAAAAAAAATTAAACAGGATTAAAAAAAACTAAAGATCATAACAATAAAGCGGATCAGGCCTCAAACAAAGTAAATATTATGATTTAATGGATGCTGTTCTTGGTCACAGACCAGCAACGACCAGCTTCTGCGACTTGTCTTCTGGAATCGATGTGCAGTCCCACACGGAATGAACAGGTATCATTTAAAGCAGAGACAAAAAAATTAATAAAATACTGTGCTTTAACGGCAAGATCTACTGCTGTTTGTATTCCACATATTTTTTCTAATGAATAAAGTGATCAGTAATTGCACATGTTATTTTGTGGTTCTGTTATAAACCAGTCCTTAACAGAAAATAAATAAATAAATAAATAAATAAATAAATAAGATACATTTATTGGAAATGTGCTAAGTATCTGAAAATCACATTCAATATGGTCATTTAAAAAAAATACCATATATTAACATTGCATGTATAAAAACAAGTTGGCTTGGCACAGGTCGGGTGTGCAAGTGTGAAAAGGCTAGAAGTCACCAGCCACCACTTGGTACAGAATGGTCTATAGTTATTTTGTTGGTCATTTATTTATGTCTTATAAATTAAATCGATAGGATGTGCCTGATTCCTGTCTGCCTTTCTCCTACCTTAATAACTTTATTTAGAAAATATTTTGCAAAGTATGTTAGCACGGTGCGATTTGATTGGGGGGGGTGTCCCAGGCATTGCTTTTTGAATCACAGGCTCTGACTTTTCTTACAATTTTCATCCCCTGCAGGTAAGACAGACTTTGAACTGACAATGTCTTTCTGCTGGAAAATTTCATTTATACAGATGGTATTCAAAAATGTGCATAGTATGGCAATTCTGTGTACATTTTATTTGGCAAATGTTGTTTGAAGCATTAGAAGCATACTTTGTTATTGCCTTTTAGTTAGTGATAATAATAATACTGATACTAATACTAATACTACTACTACTAATAATAATAATAATAATAATAATAATAATAATAATAATAACTTGGAAAATGACAGTAACATTTGCATGGTGGATGTTAGAATATTAGTGGTGTATCAGCGTCATATATCTTTACTCTAGGCTTTAGTGCTGTTTACAGTGCATTTTGAAACACACTGGCAGTGTGTAACAGTTAAGTTTGTTAGAATAAACTATGATGGGATTCTGTTTTATTTTCTCTGCTGGATAGTGCAGAAAATGCATTTAATGTTTATGAATTTCATTACTGAAACAGAACGTTCATTTTAGAGTGTAGAATGTTTATTTTATAGTGCTAAGTATAAATAAAAAAATGAAAAACAATATATAGTTGAAATAAATACAAATTATAAATAATCGTGCTGTAACATTGAAATATAAAAACATTAAGACGCCGTGTATTACCAGGCATTATGGACCACTTGGTTGTAATAAATCGTCTTGGGGCCTATTACCCAAACAGTCCATAATGCCTGGTAATAATAATAATAACCTTTATTTTTATATAGCGCCTTTCATAGTGGACCACCATCACAAAGCGCTTTACAAGATATGAGACTAGGGTGTGTGAACTGTGCATCAGTTGCAGAGTCACTTACAAGAACGTCTCACCCGAAAGACGGAACACAATGAGGTTAAGTGACTTGCTCAGGGTCACACAATGAGTCAGTTGCTGAGCTGGGATTTCAACCAGGGACCTCCTGGTTAGAAGCCTGTTTCTTTAACCACTGGACCACACAGCCTCCTATAATATGGTAATGCCCTCTGTGTCAGGTTGTATCACTTACTTATACTTCAACAGAAAGATTCCCTGAGCTAGAGGGATATAACCCCTAGCATATGCCTATAGAACATTTGTAGCCACATCGCAAAAACAAATCAAACAATATCACTCCACCGTACATACGCACAGTATATTCTCCCTTTTCTTTAATTTTTTCAACTAAATGACTGATTATATGTAATGGAACTGTAGGTTCAATCTAAAGCTATAAAACTGAGATTTTGTTTTTGCCAAGTAGAAGAAATGCCCTCATTGATTCAGAAAAAAGCACAACAGTGCCTCCCTCGGCTGCGTGTCATTAATACCCATACATGTGAGACATGATATACCCTGATATTATCATGCTGCTGATGCTCTGAAATATCAGGAGATATGCCCAATTAGTTATTTTGTATTCAGTTATAGATTCCTGCAGAAACCAACCATACCCACCTGCTGTCCAACCATATAAAATGGGAAAACCCGGTGGGTAGCACGAAGGATGAAATAGAAATGGTGGAAATGACAAATGACTGCTTCCTAACACAATTTGTCAAGGCACCGACTAGAGTGGAGGCATGCCTTGATTTTTAGAATAACTAAAACAGAGGTCAGAGAACCACTGGCAAACTCAGACCACAACATGGTCTCATTTGAAGTGTTTTTTAAAACCCCAAAAGTAATGACTAAAGCTAAGGTTTACAATTTTAGAAAAGCAAACTATGAAGGTATGAAACAGAGACTAACAGAAGTAGATTGGAGTAAAATAGAGAAAACACCCACAGAAGAAGGATGGTTGTTCTTCAAAAATGTAGTACTAGAGGCGCAAAACAATTATATCCCTAAAGTAGACAAATCTAAATGTAAAACTAAATTGCCAAAATGGTTTAATAGATCAATTTAAAAAAATATTCAGCAAAAAAAGGCACTTTACAGAGCGTTAAAAAAGGACCAAAAAGAAAGTACGCAGAAAGAGTACACAGAACTGCAAACGCAAGTCAAAAAGGAAGTTAGAAAGGCCAAGAGAGAAATAGAAATGAACATTGCTAAGGGAGCTAAAACCAATTCCAAAATGTTTTTCCAATATTACAACAGCAAGCGAACATTCAAAGAGGAGATTAAATGTTTAAGAGATACAAATGGCAAAATCATAGATGAAGAAAAAAAAATATATATATATAAAATGATTACTTTTCACAAGTTTTTACAAAGAAAGATACTGACAACATGCCCCACATGTCATCCAGTTCCTATCCAGTTTTAAATAACTTTAGTATAACTGAGGCAGAAGTGTTAAAGGGACTAGGAGCGCTTAAAATAAACAAATCCCCTGGGCCGGATGAGATCCTCCCAGTAGTACTCAAAGAAATGAAAGAAGTAATTTACAAACCGCTAACCAAGATCATGCAGCAGTCTCTTGACACAGGGGTGGTACCGACAGACTGGAAAATTGCAAACGTAATACCGATCCACAAAAAGGGAAACAAAACTGAACCAGGTAACTACAGACCAGTAAGCCTGACTTCTATTATATGCAAACTTATGGAAACTATAATAAGATCCAAAATGGAAAATTACCTATATGGTAACAGGGTCCTGGGAGACAGTCAACATGGTTTTAGGAAAGGGAGATCGTGTCTAACTAACTTGCTTGATTTTTTTGAGGATGCAACATCGATAATGGATAATTGCAAAGCATATGACATGGTTTATTTAGATTTCCAGAAAGCTTTTGACAAAGTCCCGCATAAAAGATTAATTCTCAAACTGAACGCAGTTGGGATTCAAGGAAACACATGTACATGGATTAGGGAGTGGTTAACATGTAGAAAACAGAAAGTACTGATTAGAGGAAAAACCTCAGAATGGAGTGTGGTAACCAGTGGTGTACCACAGGGATCAGTATTAGGTCCTCTGCTATTCCTAATCTACATTAATGATTTAGATTCTGGTATAGTAAGCAAACTTGTTAAATTTGCAGACAACACAAAAGTAGGAGGAGTGGCAAACACTGTTGTAGCAGCAAAGGTCATTCAAAATGATCTAGACAAGATTCAGAACTGGGCAGACACATGGCAAATGACATTTAATAGAGAAAAGTGTAAGGTACTGCACGCAGGAAATAAAAATGTACATTATAAATATCATATGGGAGATACTGAAATTGGAGAAGGAATCTATGAAAAAGACTTAGGAGTTTTTGTTGACTCAGAAATGTCTTCATCTAGACAATGTGGGGAAGCTATAAAAAAGGCTAACAAGATGCTCGGATACATTGTGAAAAGTGTTGAATTTAAATCAAGGGAAGTAATGTTAAAACTGTACAATGCACTAGTAAGACCTCATCTTGAATATTGTGCGCAGTTCTGGTCACCTCGCTATAAAAAAGATATTGCTGCTCTAGAAAGAGTGCAAAGAAGAGCGACCAGAATTATTCCAGGCTTAAAAGGCATGTCATATGCAGACAGGCTAAAATAATTGAATCTGTTCAGTCTTGAACAAAGAAGACTACGTGGCGACCTAATTCAAGCATTCAAAATTCTAAAAGGTATTGACAGTGTCGACCCAAGGGACTTTTTCAGCCTGAAAAAAGAAACAAGGACCAGGGGTCACAAATGGAGATTAGACAAAGGGGCATTCAGAACAGAAAATAGGAGGCACTTTTTTAATATTGTTGTAATGTTGTAATGCTGTTGAAGCTGACACCCTGGGATCCTTCAAGAAGCTGCTTGATGAGATTCTGGGATCAATAAGCTACTAACAACCAAATGAGCAAGATGGGCCGAATGGCCTCCTCTCGTTTGTAAACTTTCTTATGTTCTTATGTTCTTATACCCACCAGCAGCCCTAGAGGGAAAGCTGTGGGATCGTAAAAGAAAAGCTGGCATAGGCTAGAAGGGATCCTGGGGTGAAATGGGGCAGTTAAGAGGGACAAGAAATATTAATCTATATACTATGCCTGGGGAGATAACTACCCAAAGCTAAGGCAATGAAAATGATACCATTAGGTTGGGTACCTGCATAAGAAGCTAATGGTCTGCAAGCTATTTTTATACCATTATAGCAAACCAGAGGATCATTCATCAGCTTAGAAATGCAGCTTATTGTGTAATTAACTAAAACAATTAAATTAGTTTCCTTCCTGTAAAATACATTTAAAAAATCTTAATTTCCATTTTTATGGGTACAGTACATGTTGTATACACGCCTCAAAGCCACCAGCATAATGGAAGGCTGAAGGACATTTATTTAGACAGTCTTGGCATTTGTTTAAAATGTGTAATGCCATTCTGTATTGGGTGTACCTAGCTTTTTACTGGTTCAAGCAAGGGCCCCGATGTCAATACCCTGTAATGGAATTGGCTTATACAAATTTACCTCAGTAATTTTGCAGTATTGCAATGCTTTTCTCATTGTTTACCATGGTTTGCCATGTTTTTAATATGCATTGCATTGCCATGCACATTATCTTTCTGGGCTTTTCAGTGCTTACCCATAGTTCCACTCCACTTTAGTTAACTTTGTTATGCTTTTACTGTGGGAAACCTTAATAGGGGTGGGGTTGATCTAGCAGTCCCTTACCCTGTGTGTATCCAGCTGCTTTTGGACGGTAGGAACATCACCCCCAATGGGCTTCTGTCTGGTCAGTTCCTCATTCTTTAACTGGAGCCAAGCAAGCAGTTCCTGGAGAGACAGGTGTAAACGCTTCCACTGCTCGGTGCTGGCCTCTAGATAGGACCTAAATAAATGGGAAAGAAATGTAACACAGGAGTCCGTAACCAGGTTCTTACAATAGTCTTACAAGGCAGATTTGAAGCTGCTTAAAGGACATGACATACAGCACTACATTCATCTGACTTTGTTGTAAACTACAGATATTATGTCTAGTTTGCAACAGGTTACTACAGGTCAAATACTACATTTTTTGTGTAGTATGGAAGGATAGGAATGATTTCTTCTTTCACACTGAGTTGAATTGAACCGGAGAGACATCAATTATTATCAGGTGATGTAGCAAACCTAACAAATCACATAGACTTATAAAATGCACCATAGTGTTTTAATTTAAAAGGATGGTAATGGTTCATTTATACAAGGGACCAGTTTTCTTTACTAGTTATAAAAAGTAAAAGCTATTTTGTTTGATTTTCTTGAGAGACAGAGCATACACACAATGAAGAATTTTTTTTTTAAATAATAAAGACAGTTTCTAAATGACTGCAGGGACCTAGTTCATCTAAGTCCCTAATACTTTTTTTGTACAGCGTTAATGTTTTGCTGATTTGTATTTCCTACCACTGCCAATGAGATATGCTGTGAATGAGTGGTTATATCCCAGCAGGTTATCCTGTTAAAAAATAATTTGGAATAAATGAAATGAATACACACATAAATTGTCACCAGAGTCTTTTGTTCCTGGAGAAGATCATAAGGATGATAATATCATTCAGCCTGAATGGAAAACATAACTCCCTTGCTCCCAGTGCATCTTTTTATTATTATAAATTTCCAAGAATTTCAGTTGAGAGCTTTTCTGCAGGATAGCATATTCCACCACTAGACTGACTGAGGACATATTGAATGGTACTTCAATGCATACCACTACATGTGCATTTGTGGCAGTGATTTTGTACTTAATATTAGCTTCAGTTAACACTAGTACCCAAATCCCACCCCATACAATTTCTTTACGATCATTGACCTAACTTTAGAGGTGCACTGATGCTCAAAAATGGTTTCCATGGAAACCTGTTCTGACCAGAGCTAAGATGGAAACAAGAGACTTCCATATGCCAAGTACATTTTGCCACTACTTTGTCAAGAGAGAAAAAAAATCTATTGAAAAAAGGAACACAACACAAGGGTTAAACAGCCTTCAACAAAGCGCTTCATTCAGAATCATCGCTTGTTCATGACAATCTATGGTTCCATTCAGACAATGAGTACTGTATCATGTTTATTCTCAGAGAACTAAGCTATCTGCCAACATCCATAAAGAAAATGTCTTTGCTACTGAATTATTTTCAGAAGAAAGCTTTCTTTCAGGACACACTCGAACTTCATCCTGTGGCTGTCTTTTTTTTTTTTTTTGACACTGTCTGATACAAAGGTACTTTACTGTACTGTGCCTTGGCTTACAGCTGCACAAAATCTGGTAAACTGCATTCACAATAACAAACAAGAGAAGAGCGAGCCTTCAAAGACTAGTGTTACAATAGGGATAAAACAAGAGCACTCACCCACATCCTCCTTACAAAAGTATACTAGTATACTTCACACATGGAAGAAGCATGGGACAAATCGAATGTGCTGAACCTTTTTATTTTTAACTTTGTATCTAAACTCAATAAGTATTATGACTCATGAAAATCATATCAGACTTAGAGATCCTCCCCAGGTAAAAGTTGTTAAAACCTGCTACTGTATAGTACGTCTCATAGTCCCGTGTCTTTCAAATAAACTAAAACAGTGCATCACAAAAAACCATCAAAACAATATTGTGTTTATCAATATGCTCACCAAATTCCTCACAGATTTGTCATAGAACTAAAAATATAGGGGAAACTTGACAACAGCAGGTAAGGTTTTTTTTTGTTTTATTTTTGTTGTTTGACTTTGGTTAAAATGTTGGTATTCGAAATTTATTTTGCATATATTTATGAAGTTTTAGTATAAAATGAACAATACAACTATTTAAACTAAAATGATGCTGTTTAACACTAGAAGGCAGTCATTTTGACCGTTTTGGGAATTTAAATTTAAATTGCTGTGTGTGTGTGTTTAAGATAAGCAGTTGTGCTTTCTTGACTTTTCCTAAATATATGTACTAATTCCCCTGAGAAAGAAAGAATCGCGTAGCTGCAAAAATTAGTGAGACAAAATACTGTCATACTTATTCTGACCAGGCACGGTCAGATTGACCAATACATGTTATAACAATTAAATGTTGCGGTATTATTTGTGTTTATCGGTTAGGACTTGAGGCCGTATTGAAGTTTATCAGTCGCATTCCTCAAGTGAGCTGTCTGTTGACATTTCTATTGTTTCAATGAGCCTCTGATAGCCCATCAATCAGCCTTGACAGCTCACACGGCCAGGCTGTTTGTCTGCACTAGTTACTATAAGTCACATGTTTTTCTAAGAAATTCACTGTTACCCACATACACATTGCAAATCGCTGAAGAAGCAGGACAGAAAAGAGTGCTTGGAATTACTGCAAATTTTACCAAACATGATTCTGATGCACCAAAGACAGATAGGGCGGTAAGTGCACTGCATATTTTGAAAAGTGCCATATCTGTGTGATTTGTGCCAGCACTTTGCTTTGTAAACGATTGTAAATGAAGCCAATTCCGTTCAAATGTTTATTTATTCATGTCATTTTGATTACAGTACGTCTGTGTATAAACGCATAGCTTTGGTTGTGTCTTGTTGTTTAGGCAATATAAACCCATTTATTAAAAAAAATGTTGACGCTTATTTACATTGCTTCTGTTGTACAGTTTTGTATGTATATGATATACCTGTGTATTACACACATTTATTTTCAAATATCTGTTTATTTCATTTTTTACCGTTTTTTGAGGATACGCATTATGTAATATGTCTGTATATAAACACAGCTCTGTTCAAATGTCCGTTTATTTATAATGTTTCGGTTTTGTAGATGCTTAATATGACGTTCCTGAATAAAACTACGACTTTTATTCAAGTGTTTGTCCTTTCATTATAATATGTATGTTGTTTATAATACGACAGTCAAATTGATCAGTCCTGGTTGTTCTAGGTATGCCTATAAACGCGGTCGTTCTAGTGTTAATGCGAGTATGTAAACATGCTAGTTTTACAGACCAGTGTCAGGTGACTTTGTGTTGGTGGAGAAGCAATCCAAAGATATCATATTTCAGTCTAATAATCCATAGATGTCCTATTGGGGCTCTGGCCTCAAGCTACCTCTTTAAAATTAGACATGTAGAAGTAGGATCTGGATTGAGGGAGATATATATCTGACTAGCCCCTGTGGGTTTATCTGATATTGTCTGGAAATCTTATTCTTTGTAATCCTGTGGGATTACACTCTACATGGTTTACAACATGTATGAGGCAGTGTGACCAATTTGTTTGAGGAAAGGACTAGGGGACTCATTTTTCAATCTCATCCAGTGACTTCCATCACCACAGGGCAAGTGGTCTACTCCAGGCACCTCTATTCCACTCAGCTTTAAAATTGAACACATTAATAGTGCCTTACAGTAAAAAGGATGTGACATCTTAGTTATGCTGTGTTGGATAATAATAATTTCTTCTAAGATATCCTTTGCTGCTCTGGAGCCCTGCTGTCAAGCATCACATGTAAATTAGAGAGGATGAAGTGTGGCTCAACTTATCTATATCTTTTTAGTGCTATTAGCTGGAGTCCCAGCTGTGGACTTGCACTCATAATCAGGCACCGCAGCAGAGATTCATTCATGGTTTCACATTCCTACTCTACTTAAATGCTGCTCTACTGCTGCTTCCTCTAGACAAGGGCGTTTGGGGTTCAAAGTAGCTGGGTCCCTGCATGGCACTGCACTGTGCATACTGCTCTTTTCATTTTTTTTCAAAGGAGCTGGAAAGCAACTGCTCCAGCCTGGGTTGAATTTGCATTTAAAGTGTTTGCGCTTCTTTGAGTTTTCTGTCATGAATAACGTATATCTTTCGAAAAGCGAAAAATCCCGAGATCCACCAGTACTGTCGCGAGATCGCGAGCAGGTCTTAATTCAACTTAGAAATCGTGTGTCTCGCAATAAATTCACGAGAGTTGGTAATACTGTACTTTGCTTGCAGTCAAGAGGTTTTTAATACTTTTTTCTTATTTCTCATATTTATGTTTTTTGTTCTTGAAATCTCATTACAGTAATGCATCCAAAGTTTTTTTTTTTGTAGTTTTCCTAAACATTTATTCACAAAAGAATGGACATATATTTCTGAAATAAATATGTATATTGTGCAGAATTTTTCATAATTTACAAAGATCTGTACATTTTGAAAATACATCTTATAATTACTGTTTGGTTTTTTTTGAGAAATACTACATGTTCGAATGATTTGTCTCATTACCGTAATATTTCTTCAGGTTCTCCAGTGATGCCTGGAAATATTTAAATAAAGTTTTGATTACCCATAATTCCCAAACCAGGAAGTGGTTCCCAAACCCAAGCTGAGTAATTTTCTTGCAAATTCACAGTTTACCTTGGTATCCCCTGTGTGTCCCACTTATTGATCCCATTTCCGTAATGTGTAGAATAATTATACAAAATTAATGAGATTTAAGGAAAAAAAAAGAATTAGTCCAGTCAGACATAAAAGTGCCTGAGCTTTCAAAGCCATGACTTTTGAAAATCACTATGGCTGCCACGTTTTATTTGCAGAATCATACTAGGCCTTTTCATTACCGTTACTCTTAGATCTCATTATCATGTCAGTTATCTTAACAAAAACCCGCTGCGATGCAAAATTACAGCTGTGATAACTGTAAGACTTATTATATATATATATATATATATATATAAAAAAAAGTTATTTCTAGCTACTTATAGTGACTGCCCTAGATCAGTTTATTGTTGAATGTTATTATTATTTTTTTTATATTAGGCTATGTCTTTCTAACTGTTGAATATTCATTTTTGTTGGATAATGTCTTGTTCATTTTAGCACACAAAAACCGTGAACAGTCTAATTTTGCCACTGCACTTTCAACCATACCTACTCCAGGAACGAGCTGCACTATCTGCTCTTGCTCTGCACACCTCCTAATACCCAGTGCTCTCCCAATAAAGCCTTTTGAACGCACTGATTGCGTATCGACAATTGGTACACAAGCCTTACACAATCTTCCCAAAGCCAAAGGAATTCGTTATCAGAAGCCGCCTCATAAGAACAGCTACTGTACCCGTTGTTTCTGTTGGGATTGGGTAAATTTAGCAGCGGTTGTTTGGTAACAGAACACAAATATCACAGAGAGGGTTGAACTGCACAGTACTGCAAGTCAGGACAGTTTAAAATATGTTCTATTGTTATACTCCTAAAGGAGCATGTTATCAAGGATATTATATATAATATAGATTAATAGCCTCGTATATATATATATATAATATTATATATAATATATATATATATATATATATTGGCATCGTTATCCAACAATTGCCTTTTAGTTAATGAGAATAATAAAATGTTTTAAATGCCAATAACTGCATTTGGTGGCAGATGTTGGCATACAAGTGATGTATCAACATTGTGTATCTTTATTACAGGCATGCTTATTGTTTTGTAATTTGTGTATTTTATCCCACCCCCACTAGAAATTTGACAAAATTCAACCTGCTGTAGTGTTCCTGTCAGTGTGCACCAGAAAAATACCTTCACACAGTCTACCCTGCTGATAATGGGCAGTTATAATACTAGAGGACTATGGGATAGCACAGCGTTACACTGACAAACCCTATTCCTTTGTTACCGAGGCAACTTTATCGATCTCTTGAACACATGCTTGGATGTAATAATAATAATAATAATAATAATAATAATAATAATAATACATGTGTGTATTGTTACAGATATATACTGTGTATTCTTTTAACTATCCATAGTACTTAGTTTAGTGTACAACAATACATCCCTCAATTGGCAAAGCTCTAAACTTCTTCACACTGACAATTAATCCATATGATAAATTCTCTACTAAATGGAGTCATCTGGGTGATTATGAGCCAACAGATAAGCAACTTAAATAAAGCACCGTATTTACCTGATGCTGATGGACTTCTTACGCAGCTCGCTCCATCTGACGTTCATGTTGTCCAGCCGTCGATGCAGCAGCGTGGCATCTTCTGAGCCCTCCAGAGACTTCAGGATCTTCTGCCCATTCTCATCCAGGCTGTGGAACACCTCAGTGTGGGCCTCGATCTCTGCCTGCAGGTCCTGCCAAGCAATAGAGAATTTTAGAAGACATACAGCAGATGTATTCTTCAGTCCAGAGCCCCATCACGTCATACGTTATATTGGTCTCAACAACCTGAGCTTGCAGAGCAAAACAAAATATCATTGGCTGTGTCTAATTTCATCCAAGGTGCTACCCTGTTGTATTTGCAAGCATATAGTATTTGAACAGTTTTTTATTATGATTATTATATATATATATATATATATATATATATATATATATATATATATATATATATATATATATATATATATAGTATCCTAGCTGGGTCTTTGAGCTAATGAATATATGGAATGAGCACCGATAATATCTCAAATTGTCTATTATAAGTCTATACCAGCCATTTGATATTCGAAGTCTGCCTTAAAAACCATTAAAAAAAAACACAATAGCACTTCAAAATGTTTCAAATGAATATCTACAAATTCTACATGCTAGGAAAAATAAAGCATTAAATTAACAGTCATTACTCAGCACTACCAAGCTTCCAGCACACCAAAACAGACAGAAAGCAGATATCTGTGTTTGCCTGCAGGCACAACAAATCAATACAGATATTAGAAAGTAAATGTTTTGACACCACAGCTTTGAAAGGCCTTGTTAATAAAAGGGAAGAACTTCCTCTTCAGTTTTCAGATGATAACGTTTGGATACCTTTAAAGATCAAGATATTCTGGCATTTTAACAATCCACCTAAATTCTCTCTCGTTAATATGAACTCTGAAGTTTTGCAATAGACAAACATAAGGAATGGAAACATGGAATTGTTTCTTTAGACAAAACAAAACATCAAGTCATAACGCTGGCAAAAAAGAGGTACTTTCCTAATTTTGCATGGCAATAAAGAAACGTGAAGGCAATGTTGGAAGAAGATTTTTTTTTGTAACTTGTTTCATACATAGTAAAACTGTTTACTGTATTGCTGTAGGTAGTTAATCCACATTTGCTCATAACGTCTTTGAGTTTACAAAACTGATGCTTGTTGTTTATTTCTCCTCTTTAGCCATAAACTCAAAACAGTCAAAAATATTTTGGTGAAGGCACTAACTGAAACAGCTGTCTACTTGTCTTAGTTTCTCAAACATTTTTATTTAAACTTTTGAAACAAATAGGCCCACCAATTATGTGATAAAGTACCTCCATGACTGTTGAGTTGAGGATTTAAGTTTTTTTTTAACATTTGTCTACATGTTTTAATTTATATATTTATAAAATTTGAGAATTAGACATTTGGGGTTGATTTAAAAAATGCATACCAAGCACTTTGCAGCACTGGAGAATCCCAGTGGATTTAACCAACCACCTATTGTTGGGGTACTTCCAGGATAACCAATTGGCAGATGCAATGCAGGGTGATCCCCCACTGCTGTAAAATGGTCCAAAAGTGTCTTATCCCTGTGAGATACTAGTTGGTCAGATCAACCCCTAATGCTGCAGTTATCTATAAATATACTTTATAACAAATATACTGTTGATGTTCCAGCTTCAGAAACCTTTAATCACCCCCTTGAGACCTGCTGGGAGCGTCATATTCTCATCATTACACAATATAAAACAGTACTGTCTTGAAACAGACGAAAGAAAAATGCTTACATCACGTTTGCTCCTGGTAAGACAGTTGTTAATACATAATAATCATAATAACTTTATCAGATCATCCATAGGAAAAAAAAAAGCATCTTTGACAGCACAATTTACTACTGACAAACCCACCAATATACAATATAATCTAAGGTGCATATTTTGTAAAAGCAGTTCTTATATTATGGACCTGAGCGTTTATAGTCTCTTAAATCTCTCTTTCCTACTTTCAACTGAACAAGAGACCTTTGAGGTCTTGAAAGCTTGTGAATAATTATTATTTAGTTAGTCCAATAAAAGGTATCACATCCCCTTCTCTTTGAATAATAAACTTCCAAACCAATAGTTACAATGAAGAGAGCTTAAATTCACCTAGAAAGCATTTGGGAATCTTTTTATTTAATACCTGTAAGAAAATGTTTGTCTGCCAATATAACCAAGAATGTAAAATGTAAACCCCACAGTGTTCCTTCTAATTGATTTAAGAGATACCAAACCAACTCATCCCTCTGCTAAACAAAGAGAAGCACATTGAATAAATAGGTATCAACCATCGGTGCCGTTTGAGCACCACATACACACAAGCATTTCAAACACTAGGAATAACAAATAATGGCTATTAAACTCTGACCTTGGCCTTGACATTGTAGGTTTTCCTGTGTAACATGTTTACCCCTGGACTAAAGCACTGCTTCCCGACGTATCACCGCTACTGTCAGGACACCAGCTCTCCACACTGGGACAATTTTCCAGTTTTTGTGCTTCGTTACATTTCACTGGCAGAATATAATTAAGCACACAAGCCCTACTGGTCGATAAAACACAGCCACTTTGTCATTTGGATGAGAAAAAGACGGGGGGGACGGGGGGATCAGACAGGGCAGCGAGTGTAGGAGGCTTTCAGAACGAAAAACACTAAATAGGCCACTGACAGACCCATTCTGTACAGCCTCTTCTCTTATCGCTTTATAATTAGGGGGGTGACTTTTTTTTTTTTATTTGAAAAGAAACTTCAATGCTCCTGCCAAGTGCACATTCCATCCATAGACACCCAAGTAACAGGATTCCAATCTTCCTACACAGCACATACATTCTCCACACGCTACATTTGTCTATTTTTCAAGGCTTTTTTTTCACATTTAATTCTATACATGTAAATATAATAATAATAATATCTTTATTTTATATAGTGCCTTTCATAGTGGACCACCATCACACAAGGTAGGCTTTACAGAGTGCATTATATGCAGAGTCATTATATGCAGGACATTGATTTACAATCTCAATGATTTAACATCTCACCTGCAGGATGGAGCACAAGGTGCAGTGGTGGGATTTGAACCAGAGACCTTCTAGTTACAAGCCCTGGACTTCAACCACTGGACCACACTGCCTCCTATGAATACCTCAGCTCATAATCACCATGCAGCTATTTAACATTCAGTTTTTATATACTATGTAGATGCTATTTTCATGATTAAAATTAATCTTGCCTGTGTTTCCCACCCAGGGTGAGTTATTAACCCCTTATTAACATCACTACCACATAAAAAGTTAGCAAATAGGTCCGGTTTAAACATGTTAAAACAGCAGTATTAAGATCCGCCAGTATTAAGATCAGTGGTTCTCAACGTTTTTTTTTGCAACAGGCCCATTTGTGTATTTCTCATAGTCAAGGGCATGATCCTTTCACTCTTTAACATTTAGCTAAATACTTCTTTATAAAATGTGAAATAAAAAGAAGTTATAATAATACAGATGGAACAAATGCAGAGTTTGAGAGCACAAAGTAGTATATTTAAATGGCTTTAGTTCCTCTAACAATATATCAGTATTTCAGTATTACACTGTGTCAACTGCAGCAGAAGGTATCTTTCTGGTCTCGTGGGCACATGTTTGCCCAGGAGCACTGCTTTGAGAAAGGCTTAGATCATCATATACTAAGACAAGTTGCAGTGCAGGAATATTTATTGGTAGAATATTCTAGCCACATGCAAGTTGCATTTTTTTTTCAATAACTTTTCAAAAACTATACTATGCATTTAAAGGGCACATAAGGACCCTTAAAATGTTCCCATGTGTTGCTACAGCTGTTTACGTAAGGTATATGTATTGTTTAAATTATTATTATTATTATTATTATTATTATTATTTTATTTTTTTGACCACTTTTAAATTGCATTCCCTTCCTCAAAATGACTTCCCATGTACCCGCATGGACCTCTCAGAACTACATTTCCCATCATCCTTCTGCTCACTGGTAAATCCATCTCAGTTACATATGTGAGTAGGGAGGGGTCAGCACTACAAGACTATATATTTAAAAATACATGATAAAGGCTTTGTAAAAGCTATCATGTACTAAGAATATGAAAAAAATAAATTGACAGCAGTTTGCCCATTCACTATACCCTGATGTGGTATATGGCGTACTGGCAAGTTTAGGTTTTGATATAGTGTATGATGCATGACTGTGCTGCTGATCTTACCTTGATTAGTAATTGTAGAAGGAACTGAAATTTTACATCACACTAAACACTGATTTACGAGTGTACCAACATAACCAGCTGCCATGAGCAGTCCCGCACAGTAACTTAAAGTCATCACTGGTAAGTGTGCTACAATAATTACTGTACAACAGCAGTGCTTTCTATTTCCATTTTGCATTTGCACTTTGTCAACACGTTGACCTTACTCAGCCTTTACACAGCCCACTGTTCTCAAGCTTGATCTTGAGTTATCACCTCCAGATGTGTGTGTGTGTGTGTGTGTGTGTGTGTGTATGTGTGTAATTCTCAGCCTACACCCTTTTCAGTTAGGCACAAGGCTTCTATAATCACACTTTATAGTTTATACACGAGTACCACCAGAAATTGAAGTGACACATATGTGGGATACACTTGAGAATACAGGGAAATTAACACAATGTAATTACATGTTTGTAACATTATTTGATATACATTTAAAATACATGTTGTTAATGTATGAAGTTACAACCTCACAATTATGTGCTAAATTCATACAGTAAAAGCTAATGGTAGCTACAGTGTAATTAATTACATGTTAATGTGGCTCTGTTTTGAGGTGTGATTACAGTTTTGTGGGAATTTCTTATTAAAAAGCATGTAAGGGTAACATTGGGTCAATTATTTGCAAAGACCTGCCTTCTAATGAAAAACCCATAAGGACACCTTAATGTGTTAACAAAGGATAACATAATAATTATACCAATTAAAATACTCAAAGCTCACAACATTATTTCAACACCCCCTATACCTAGATTTACCTGACAGTAAATTATTCACAATCTATGATCTTCGTATTTGTACAGACCTTTGAACTACAGAGAAAGTACTCAGATGTATTCCTCATGGTATTTAATGATGAAGCTCACAATGGCCTCTGTAATAACAAAAAGCTGTGTCCAGTCTTAAAATGTTTACAGAATATCAGCACAACACTCAATAGTTTTGAAAAACAGCATTCAAAACAAATCTCATTTACAACTTATAAGCTATATGACAGGGGTTACTGAATCTCATTTTCATTTGCTGCTGATGAATGTCTGCTTATTGTAGCGAGAAAAAGGTTCATGTTCACTGTAACTGGCCCCCACAACTCCTAACTAGCCCCAGGGGCCTTAAAACTGAGCTTGAAGATTACCCAGCTGTAATATTGCACAACACTTTTGATCTCTGAAGTCAAGCTTAGCACTTGCACCTTCTGAAATGTAATTGCTCCAATTCAAACTACAGTGAAGCACCACTTACTTTCAGCTGCTGCTTGTGCAGTTTATTTATCCCATCCAAAAGACAAAAAAGTGATTCCACTGAAGTTCAGCTTTGACATGACTTATGAGTGCACCATCATAACCAGCAGCCAGCAGCAGCCCTGCACAGAAATGTAAAGTCATACCTGGAAAACAAGCTACTTACTGTACAAATGCTCCAGTCCCAGTCACTCCAGTGGAAGTCTATTTCCATTGTGCTTTTGCATATTTTGTCAACAGGTCAACCTTACTCCAACTTTACACAGTATATTGTGGCACTAGATACCCCTGCAATTATATTTTCCTTTCCCCTTTCAGTTCTGAGAAAGTCACATCACCAATGCAGGCACACTTCTGATGCAAGCAGCTTTACCTCTCACTCAGTGACTTAATGTCTCACTGCCTGTTTCCACTGACAAGTAAAGACCGTCTGTATAATTTGGAGGAGCCACTGCTATTAGTTCCACTACCATCCCACTGTTTACAATTAGCACAGATTTTCCTTTACAACAGGGAGTCAGGGCACAAGAAGAGAAAAACAAGCAGACACTTAAAGTGAGTAAAGAGAAAATCTTTTCTTGCAAAACTGAAAAAATAAATAAATAGGAGTACCGTTCTCCACGCTGAGCGCTTAAAGTAAGTCCAGTTGTTTTTTTTTTGTGAAAGATTTTCGGTAGCAGCCTTCGTTATTTCTTCTTAGGTGGGGGTTAAGGTTAATTGGTTAAACACATTACTGCTCTGCTTGTTTTTGTCTACACTCAGGAATGTGGCGAGGGTAAACTTAAAAACACTTTTGGTTGTTTTGACATTCCAGCAAGCATATTCTTTCATTACCCATGCTGTAAGGGCACGTCCATTCATCTTCCTTTTTTATCATTTAGATCCAGTTGCAAACTTGTATCTCAAGCACAGATTCTTATTTCCTTGTTTCTAAAGTGATGCCAGGTTTCATCAAGAAATGCCACAATGATTAAAAAAAAAAAAAAAAAAAAAAATGCTTTTCTCTTCTTCTTAATTGAATTAAATGAATGTACCTTAAAGACTTCAAAATTTGTAAACCCGCGGTTTTTTTTTACACAAATGAAAGATAAACACCATTGATTTTCCACTGTACTAAGGTTCTCACAGAAACTGTCGTTGTAGTCATAGATGTATCCTTTTATCTTTGCAAACGTTCTTTAATTTGTCGACGGATATATATATATATATATATATATATATATATATATATATATATATATATATATATATATATATATATATATATATAGACAAATTCCTAGTTTTATATAAAACAAATACAGTTTTCGTTGGAATACCATTCAGATGCAAATCAGCACTTGTGTCCTTTAAAAAAAGAAAACTATATTCTATAATACTGGTTATTGCTCTATGTAAATTAAGCCTGGGACTCCTAATTTGGTATATAAACTCCAAGTGCACAAGGCTTATTATTACTTTTTCTTTTTCTTTTAAATCACAATGCTTCAAACATTTTACCTCAGTTTGACAGTTTAAAGGATTAGCCCATTATTACTGAAATGGAGATTATATATCACCTTTATACAAAAGTGGTCATTATTCTCTAGACTCCAATGTTACTCAGCAGTGGAACTACAGTGTACATGGAATCACAAAGACATTTAGAAAGTGACACAATTTCAGTTGAAAAATCTTTGGACTTTTTCATTGCAAAAGAAAGTGCGGTGAGCCTCAAGCAATATTATCTAATCATTGTCTGTTATTGCTCTGTTGTTTTACTGTTCAATAAAGCAACAATAAAGGGGTACTGACACGACTGGCAATCTATGCAGACTTATTGGCCATATAGTCTACTAGATTGTTTTCATTAACAGATGCTTAGTGCAGCTGGGTACACGTCCATCCTTCAGAACAGTGTGAACTTCTTCATGCCTGGGGAAGGGATGCAAACCTGGGTTGTCGGAGATCCAGAGTGAACCTGCTACTGTTGCTCTAAAAGAGCTGAGCCCCCTTTACTGGAGCAGTCAGATACATCTGAGTCACTATGTCACTCAGAAAGTGAAAACATGCGGGACATCATTATACAGGAGCACATGTCTAGGCAAACCTAGAAGTACTCAGAGCGAGGTTCAATCCATGAGACATAAGCACAAAGGCGCATGCTAAAGGAATTGGTATCTCATTAATTTCTGTGTTAGCTCACATGGCCTGATTGCCGCTAGGCCACTGAAGTGAAATGGAGAAAGTGACTTTGTACCAGGAAGTATTCTGCATATTCGAAACTGTAGTCAGTACAAAATACAAATGATGGTCAGTGATAATGCTGCTAATGTTAATAACAGATACAATGGTGGATTTTAAAAACATGGTTAGAACTCATTTAAGTGACTGCTAAATTTGGCTAGGACTATGTAGAACATTTGTAGTATCAGGAAATTAGTTTTAAATTAGTTTCTGAGTTTTTGACTGTAATTATTTGAAACCTCAAGCTAGGCTCCACTCCTTAGCCGCTGAACAATGTCCATCAGAATATTGCTGGTGAAAACAGCTTATTTCACCTGACTGTCCTATCCCTATTTTTTCTCAGATAATATTGGTCCATTTGATATTTTTTTTGCTGTGCTAAAAACATTTGTGTCTGACCTCCAAAGTGTTACCTGCTCACAGCAGGTAAAGCAGAAAATGCAATCCCAGGCATGGTTTAATAACCTTAGCATGATCAACTTAGAAGGAAGTATATAAGCAGGGATGAGCAAGTAATATGTGGCCAAAAGTTAACTCCTTCATTCTCACCACATTGCTCCCCAGTATGACCAGTCAATGAACCATTTATGAATTTACAGTACTGTTGTCTGTGGAAAGAGGTAGGATTTTTTTTGCCATCAGTATCATTAGGGTGTAAGGCCACCACTGGTATCCAGAGCAGCAGTGATGTTGCATTATTATTTTGCACAATGGTTCTACTACGAGTGCTTGTTCGCCTTTGTCGACCAGTGGACTCTAGGGGGCGTGCTCTGTACCACCTCCCTTTTGGTTCTAAACATTTAATTTACAGTCCTTTTTTCTGTTTTTTATGTTAAAATTAGTTAACACCAGTTTTTCTCAGCACCCCCTTTTGTACAAGGGGTGCTGAATTGAATTTCTGTCAGCCTGCCATTGGGTTGCCGGTACACCTGATTGCCACTGGGTGGGCAGTGTAGTCCCCCTACTGGTGTTAAATAGGACTGGTGCTTGTTCTTTGTATCACTGTAGTAGAAACTGGTGTTATCTGAGGTGAGATTTTTGCTTAGACATTTTTTGGTAGTTCCATTTCAACAAAATATGATGCTGGCTTATTTCTGGAATACTACAGTTTTCTGTAGACATAAACACAACAACATTTGTAGGGATATCCAAGATAAAACTGGTTTATGGGTCCCAGTTTGTACAGTTCTGGATACAGAACTACCTGCAAACTGAGCTTCTACTTTCATGATCACAGTTCAAATTTTGTTGTTGAGATATCTGGCGATTCTCGTGTGATGTAACTATTTTGAGAAAATATTGTTTTTGATACTGTTAAAGACAAATGCATATTCCCCACTGTATGACATCACAATCCCCTCTAGCTTCTTGCAGTACTGGACCTGCTTTTACAGGTTCACACAGCTTCTATAACTTATGAATTAAAACTTGGGATCACATTCCGGCTGTCTTTTCAAGAATGTGTACACAGCCTTTCAAAAACAGGTACAGTGCACTGCTAAACATTTACAATAGTACAAGCACAGCAAGGTGTAATAAAGCACAATGAAAGCTTGGTGAAGAATAGGAGTGTTGTAAAGCCCAGAGAGGCATGCTAAAGAACAATTAAAAAAAACAAAAAAAACATGGCAAATCATGAAAAACTATGATAAATAAATGCATCCATGTGAAAGGCATCTACAAAATTACTGTGAAAATTGACTGTGGTAAACATTTGTTAGGGTGATCATTTACACTTCCCCCCTCTCAGAAAGGCCTGTATAGCTAACTTTTCTCACTAGTGGGAGACAATCTGAAATTCACATATACCCATTACTTATACTTAGGGATTCCGATTTTCGGTTTCAAACGATACAAAATCGATAAAACACCCATGACTACTGAGTGGCAACAAATTCCTACATTTTTACTGCAGACTCACACTTGCGAGTTTTAAAACAAGATTACAATTAGGAACAGAGACTTGTTTGTGGGATTTAAAGCTATACTACAGTTAGATAGGGAGGATTTAAAACAAAATTGCCTAGACACACAAAAATCCCAGAAGAATGTGCCCGTGACCATAAGGATTTCATTGTGGAAGACAGCAAGGGAAAGAAGGTATAACTTAAGTACAAAAAAAGGATTATCTAAAAATAAGCACGTAAAAAATTTAATTAATAAAAGCCGAAAAACAGAAGCCCTGCTTATACTATATGCATTGTAATGATGCTTGGTCTTCTGGTTAACTTTTTGATGTTCAGACTAAATGCAACTTGTGAATCCCACAGTATAAGTCGTTGGAGACCTGTCATAATAATACAGTATGCAAGCGGTTATTGACTCCTGTCTCCTCATTGGTTTACCCAATTGCTTTTACTTTCTAAAAATATCTTGAAGTAGTTTATTCTCCCCACCTTACCTTCTATATACAGCTGCATCTCCCTGTCGAAGCTATCAATGTTTCCCTCACACAAACCTGATTGACCTCTGACCACTGTTTAAGATCTCACATCAATCAAGTGTGGCTGTATATCTGCTTGACTTTTTTTAGAGACTAAAATGTGTTTGTAAAAATGATGCTGACCAAACATAATTGACTATTGCTTAAGCCTTCTTTAAACAGTCATCGTTGAATCTTCCAGTCTTTTATATTTCTCCTGACATGATAAGCCAGGACAGATGGAGCCTGGCGAGTCGGACTTGCTGCCATGCGACAGGTTCAGCTGAGTAACCTCGGCGCAAGCAGTCCCTGAGGGAAACAGTCATCTGTGTGTTTACAAAACAATGTACTGTAAGAAAACTCCCTTCCATTATCAGTTTGAAACTGAGATATTTACTGAAACTGTCATTCTAGCTCATGGGTAGCAGCATGAAGGGATTTTTGCGATGGTATCTGATCTGTTATTGCACAAAACCAAATCACATGATCTCCAGCAGCAGTTCAGTGGCACTACAATAGCATTGGTTCTGCACAATTTTGTTTTAGCACTTCCATTTTTAATTTGTGTCTCTTTCCTACAACTACAATGGGGCACATAGACTTTGAAAACATGTGATAGTGGTTACTAAGCGACAAAGAGACAAATTGTAGATATTAATATTCTGTACTGCCGCAAGCAATTGTCTAAGATTACGAATTTACGGTCAGTCAATTTCTGTTTTTTTATTTATTTATTTGTTTGTCTTTTGGCGGCACATCCAACCCCCTCAGCAATCGACACAGCTGTCCTGGTACAAACCTGCAACAGGCTCAAGCATCACCTTAAAACTAAAGCTGAGAGTAGATATATTCAGAGAAAATGTGAGAAATGAGTAACTACGGTCCATTTTATTATTTAGCTATTTAAAATAGCACCACCTTTGAATTCTAAATGAAACCCTTCAGGGTTGTTTTACAGACGCCTGTACTAACATCACTTACTACAATAAAAATACAATACAAAAATGTTTAAGATTTTAAGATTGGTGGTATTTATATTATTAAAATATATGCAACTGCCTCTAAAACAGCAACAAAAAACATATTGAATCATAGTAGCAACACCAACCACAGCTCATTACTGACCAAACTAGTCGGGAATCTCTGGTATTTCTCACTGCATTCAGCTTTTTTTCTTAATTAAACAAGCTGTAAGATGCACGCTTACCAACACCCTCTTCAAAATCCCTATGGATCAATCTGCTATACTCACTCTTCAAGCCTCTGGAGTCCAAGCTCATGTACTATACCACTTTTTTGAGAGCTGAAATAGATATACAGTCTTTTCAGTTGTACAGTGAATAATATATTTGTGTTATGTATGATTGTGTTAAATGTACTAAAGAATAAAGACCTGACAAATATGGAGTGATCACTTCAGAGGTACTCTTTTCATTGATGAAAAGCGGACATGATTATTCTGTATTCTACAAATGGGAGAGTTTTACAAAGCCAGGCAATTGCACAGTACCTTATGGGACAGGATGTCATATTTCCACTGTTTTTTTCAAAGTGTAACGACACAACTGGGGCAGCCTATTCCATAGAATTTTAGTTTGTTTCTTTTGCAATTTTTTGTAGTATTGTTAAGCGTTATAAACTAATAGGCATTATTGATTATGGACATAAAAGAACCATGGGCCTGATTTATCAAGGTGTTTGTGTCTTTTTGAATGCGTTATGAATAATTGCAATCTTTTTTTCAGGTCACTTACAATTTATTAACACCTACTTAACACCTTAACATTACAAGTGCAATTTTAGCAGCATATTTACCATTTGGACACTGATTGGGGTACTTCATTAAAATTATCTACAAAGACCAATCTGTTAGTCTGTGTGACCGGGTCTTGCTTGTCACACAGACTGTGTGGGTTTGTGGGTAGCCTTTGATTATTCATACAGAGAGACAACTGGGGGTGGAGTTGAAACGCTGGCATAGACGCGCAGGAATTATTAACAGACAAAAAGAAAGTAAATGAAGTTGGTCATGTGATGTTACCAGCCATGGCAAAGCACAGAGGACTAATACAGCAAGTTGAACAAAAATGCAAAATAACAAACAGTATAAAAAAACTACAAATAAAAGGTGCTGCAAAAAACCACTCGCGCTACTCCCTTAGACAGGAGGTCCCACTGGAATCCACTTCTCTCTATTTGTAGGCTGTTGTTGCCTGAAACTAAACTCCATTCCTACACCGCCCCGGTATACACACAACCGCCGGTGGCTGCAGTTTCTTCCTGCGTGAATGCTGGAACCCTGACCCTGGTTAACCCATGCAGTAGTCAGCAGTCTCCAGTTCTCTCCAGCAGGATTCCAGACCTCCGTAGCGCTGAGTCTCATGGCCTTGCAGCAGCCCCGAACCACCTACCCGCCCACCTGCTGAATCACTTGCTGCCCTTCCCCTCAACCATGCCTAGCAGGCAGCAAGTCTCAATCGAGCACCCGTCTATAAACAATAATTCAATTACACAAATCAACTCCAAAAAGACACAATAAACCCATTCCCACATACAAATTACACCAACACAAATTACCCATTGTGCAGGGCAATCGCCCTGCCACACACTGTAATTTAACATGGGCTGATGTTCTGCTGCTGTTGGAAATGAACAGGACTAAGGCCTTTCTCAGCCACAGTGGCAGCTGGGAAGAAGGTTTCAATACAATACCATATATATATATATTTATATCTATGGGACTTACATAAAGACAATTTAAAGAAAGGAACCTGATAGGCTTGATGGTACACCTATCTTAACATACCTGCCTGTAATCTTTTAAATAAAATGATTGACACTACACAAGAACAAACTTGATTGAGCAAAGACAAAGTCATCACACATGTTCTGCGTGCACCACAGTTACACTGTAAACAGCTGACAAGCAAGCAGAAGTAAAGGAAATTAGTTTTTAATGGGTTAGCAAGAAAGGAACCAATTGAAAGCAAGCAAAAGATCAAAACAGGGCCATGTTATTCCTGCTATTCTTGGAGACCAGTCTAGTTTAATTAGGAAGCTTTACAACTGCTTCACTTACTGGTGGACATCTCTGTCCTCTATTACAAAGTCTGTGCACTCCCAGTGTCCCAGATTCTACTGAAATAGATGCCAGGTGCTATCATTTTAATAATCCTACATATGAAATTGACATTTGCTGTCAGATGGCTGAGTAGGCACCTGTGAATTTCTCTTTTTTTATTTTCATTGCTATCTTAAAATTAACATACTGATTCATTTTTACAACAGCCAAATTGAAGTTACAATACTTTAATATATAGTATCAAGCCCCTGATGGAAGTTGGAATTTGATTCATAATGTTGTCTGTGGAATCGGGGGGTGGGGGGGTGTACGTGGTATCCAAGGTATTTTAGTCACTAACAGATTATTCAGGCTGTCAAAATTACAATTATTGAAGGCCCACTGCCAACAACTTTCTATGATAATTCCATATTTGTTGTTACACAACTAATGTAGTAGTTTCATTCAGGAAACTTTGTTTCTAAGTTATTTATCATTACTGTAGATTTTTTAAATGCTAATTTGGAATGCATTGATATATAAGACCGATTTCTTATGTCTGTGTTCAAAAGGAATATTTTAAAAGATGGACAGGACCTGAACACAGATTTAATCAGGCTCAGGTACCTTTAATATAATCGCTAAAGGGGTACAAATGGTGATTGGACAAATGGTTCTCTTTACAGAGTGTATATAAAAGTACACAATGCATTTTTAAACAGCACTGGATATTCTTGCGTACCCATACCCATTGTAGTCATGTATATTTACACAGATCGCTACACATTTTTGAGGATAACTTGTCTTTTAAATATCTGTTTATTGCTGTCATTTTAAGAATCACATCACTTCTCTCCAAAACATTCCGGCCATAGCAAAAAACGCTTTGCAGCTCAAATTAATCTTTGCAAGGCCACAAGGACTGGACTTACCAAAACATAGCATGCCACGCCTCTCTCTTTACATTCTTTATTAAAACTGAGATGTCTTTAACTGTCACAGGCTTGAGGTGAAACACATAACTTTGCCTTGGCAGGTAAACAAGGGTGTTTCAGCCAAGGAGACACAGTGGTGCAAGCAGTTCCATATGGCCTGCTGGTCTGAGTCCAAGAGCAAGCGAACAACTAGATCTGGCAGACAGTAACTGGGATTGGGTAATAGGTAGCTTAGACACAGACAGTGCAGGCTGTTGCAATAACAGTTTTCCTAAAGCTGGCACCATCTCAACAACAATACTGCAAACGTTCCCTGAAATAGAAATGTAACCATTAACAAATGGATATTTACCTCCGAAAGACCCAAAACCTCAATAAGATATATCAAAGCTGCTCTGCCGAGCCTGTGAAGCATTCATGCCCAACCCCAGGGGATAAAGGACTGTACACACAAATCTCAGTGTCATTTTTCCTTCAAACCTGCTGCAATCATGGACATAGTGACCTTGAAAGTTAATAGTTACATTTGTATTTCAGGGAACCAGGGTTATGATAACAACCTAAAACGTTCCCTTTCAAGCTTTCAAGTCGAAAAGTAACCATTACCGAATGGGTCAGTATACCGAGGCTGCCTTGTGTATTCCCATTCAGAACCTCAGTAACAAGTAGCTAGGGCTAAAAAAATGGAGGGAGCCGTTGTTGTAATGGTCGACTGAGAAGCCGCCCTTAACACTCTAGTTCCAAAACCAGGGTTTTGACGATCCACGACATTAAGTCTGCAGAACCTAGTAAAGATATGGGAAGTAGCCACACGGCTGCATTGCAAATGTCCTTGACAGATTCAACATGGAATAAAGCCCACAAAGTTGCCATGCCCCTGGTGGAATGGGCAGTGAGATTTTCTGCAGGGGGCAAGTTTTCTTGTAGGCAGTCCAGACTGTGTCTGCTATCCATTTGGGCAGCCTCTGCTTAGACAGGGCTTGAACATGGGACTTTGCCCCATAGCAGACAAAACATAGTTTGGACTACAACCAACTTTTCATCCTGTCCACATAACCCATAGGGTCTGTACTGGACAGAGCATATGAAGCTACCATTCTCTGTCAAAGTTAGGATCATGTGCATGGAAAACATCCAGTTCCACAGACTGGTTCTGAGATAGTGTTGTGTAGTGTAATAATGCTGAGATAGTGTTTGGCAAAAAAGCAGGATTAGTATGGAGTGTAACCTTTGTTTTGGCTTTAAGCAGGCTTTGCGGAGGTCATTGCAAGCAAGAAAGCCGTTTTGAGCGAGAAAAATTTCAGCTCAGCTGAATGCAAGGGCTCAAATCGAGGCTTAATGAGTGCACCAAGCACCACATTAAGGCTCCAGTGAGGAATAATATCCTTCATAGGCAGCCAAAGGAGCCACCTCACTAACAGAAGGTGATGGAGAAGATCGCTGTGCTCCGGATTGTTGTTATCAGCATTTCTCCTTTCTCGTTTATCTGCTCTTCAGTTGTGTAATATCATAGAGGGTCAGCACGCTTGGCCAAACTGGTAACAAGACTCAGAGACATGACCGATGAGCACAAAAGCTCCAGTATATGATGGTGATTGCTGGTAACTGTAGCAGATAAATCCACTGGGAACCTGTTGAAGAGTCTTCGTCAGCCAAATTCCCACTGAATCTGCTTTTTACATCACGCCTACTTAAATACAGAATAATGACAAATGAATAATGAATAATGTCATTTGACATGTGTTGCTGCATTCTCTAAACATCTGCATTAAAACAAAAAGTATTAATACACGTATTAATCAGTTGCAGTTGTTTAAACAAATTCAGACGTGCAATGAAATTCTGAAAGAATGACATTGATTTTTATGGAATTCTTTTACCTTAATTAATTTAATTAAATTTGTCACAGAAAATTTACAGAATATTCTTTTTTAAATGCACAGTGCATGCAAAATATTATAATGAATTGTCTCTGAATGTAAAACACTACAGTGCATGAGGGTCCATAAGTTATGAGGAATTAAGGATAGAGTGTCTCTTTCTGAGGAAATGTTTAGCTGTAACTTATCTGTCCCAGAGTTTTGGATGGCACAATGTATGAGAGACTTGAATATCAGTGGACTAATGTGGATCCCTGTTTTAGTGTTATACTTTTAACAGACTTCAACATGCACAGTCTACAGTAAATGAGACTGAAGGTAATAAACTGATTTTATAAGCTTAGTGACTACACCTTTTAGGCACATTTTTGTGTTACAAGCAATGATTGGTTATGCTAAGAACATCTTCATGGTCTTCATGGGTCAATGACAAATGAAAGTTAATCCAGTACACTGTGACGACATGAAGTTTTGAGGACATTTAAACCCTGCCAGGGGCCTTTCATTTCACACCAATAATAGAAAAGACCTGTTATTTGTTGACATAGTGGCATCACAAGTATTACATTTTAAGTTGCGTATTTCTGGTAGTTTTTTTTGTGATGGAAAATATTTGAGTTACTATCTAGTTATGGTAAGACACATAAGTTAAACAAGTAGATAACGTCTGAATGACAGTAAGTAATTACTAACATAGGCCTTTCCATCTACAACAATGCTAGAACAAAAAAGTGGATCACGCAAGATGAAAAAGACGCAGCTTTGTAAACTGCACTGAACTGGACAGCCAGCCTTACCTGCCACTGCTTCACAAGCTCTCGAACCACATGGGCATCATCCAGCAAACCCTCCTTGTGGGTGGCATCTTGGAGAACATTGGCCGTCATCTCGGCTTCCGTCAACCAGCCAAGGAACTTCTCCAGATCCAGGTAGAACTGCTGCAGGAGCCTGAGGGCTGCTTCCAACGCTGCCTCCCTCTCCCCCACCCTGCCAAGGAGACATTTCATTACAACAACTTCAAACAGAGGCAGTTTTTCAATAAAAGGCATCTTAATTATTATTCTACCTCCTATTGGTAACCAAACACCTATATATATATATATATATATATATATATATATATATATATATATATATATATATATATATATATATATATATATATATATATATATATAGCTATAGACTTATATAACTCACTGAAAAGTATTGAATGAGTATTGAGATACTACTCTCTAACCAGAACTGGGACACCTATAGAGACATGTGGTAGAAAAGACCACACATTAACAACTCTCATGCTTTTTTATTGTAATTGCCATTCAGAATGGCTCAATTCATAACAACAAAACAGTACTGAATGAATTGTTTTTGCAGGTGGTGTTTGATTGATTGATTGAGTGACTGGTTTATTTGTGTTTCGTTCACCAGGATAGACACTTGAGATTCAATCTTATACCCCTTTCACACACAAATGCTGCTACTGAGCCATCTCAGAGACGTTAAAACAATTCTTTAAAACACCCATTCACACAGCACGAAATTGCGCAATCTATGCTGGTATAATACCGTGATAACCCTTTCACACAGCCAAAGGGATCCTGTGAGTACAACTTTCAAACCTGCCAGTCAACAGATCATTGTCATGGCAACAGTTGCAGCTATGCTCACGCATCATGTCGGCGATTCGCCCATAAATTACAGTATCACACATCGTCCCTTCTACTTGTGAATTTATCTCCTCGTCAGCCTGTAAGGTTTACAATGCCTTAACTTCTTCCTGACTCCAATTACTACCTCCTTCTTGATGAGCCATTGGATTTGAAAAAAATTAAAGTGTGTAACACCAACGACAAAAAGACCCAACATGTTCAGTATCTAGTCACATGGGATGTTGACATTCAATCCACGCCCACTATAGTGCTTCAGTACTAGCATAGCATTTCACACAGGCAGTGTGGCAGAGTAGAGGAGGGAGGAGAAAAAATGCAGTCCAGTAAGGCGTGGCTCAGGCTCGTTTACGCCCTTTCAGATACTGAACCCACTTTTAAGCACTTTCGTGCACATTTATTCATACAGAGCAGAAACACAAAACAAAAGCCTAGCTCCCACTTAGGAGTGCTAATTAAACTTTTACATATGATCTAAACTATAAGACGGACAGCTAAGCCGTTTACCGGTTTACAAAAACACTTGTTACACACAGTTCATAAATTAATCAATACTCTGAGGTTCACACAGTACCTTTCCAAAGCCACACAGGACTTTGGACTTCACACAGACAGTAGCCCTGACTACAGAGTTTCCCCTGCCTGGGGAATGGTTCAGTGTGGTATAGGCAATTCACACAGACCAAAATGCTGCATCAGTGCCAGTTCTGAGCCGTCATAACTCGTCTGTGTGAAAGGGGTATCATACTATATACACAAGGTTTTTTTGGTGTTAAATTTTTATAGGATCAGCTTAATACTGTAGATACACATTACAAAAGTCTCGAAAGCTAGTGTATATATTTGTATATGTATTAGCCGATCCTTTTAAAATGGTATCACCAAAAAAATCATTGTTCATACATCTTGTATGTAGACCAGCATGGCTATTAACACATTACTATCCTACATACAGAAATCTTTGTTTCAAATAACTCTAACATAGCCTCATTGTTTGTTTTTTTATGCCAAGCTGTATGGTACATTCACCTCTTCAAGTCGGGTACTGGAATTAAATTCAATACTCAATCTATCCTATACAAAAATTAATAGTTTCATAGAAAATAATTCCCTTCCCTTTTGAAAAGATAACCGCAAGCTGACTGCCTAATGTCCTCGAATAATTTACAGTTCCCTTTTTGGCGGTATATCAGATAATAAAGATGTATGCCTATAATTGAATTTTTTTTAATGAAGAGCTAAAATAATTCATTTTTTCAATTTAATAAAATGTGTTTTAGTGATTAAAAATGTGTTAAAAATACATTTATTACTGTGTTCTCTTAAATCCAAATTACAAATGAATCTTAACATTTTACCTCAGGGATTTTTAAATAAAGTGTTGATGTTACTAGTTAAGTTCAGCTAATTTAAATATTGTTTTCTATATCATGGTATTAACTCTTCTAGCTTGCTTGGTGTAGATCAATATTGTGATCTGAGCACCAACATATTCCATGAATATTCCATGAATATTTAAAAGAAGCTATTGAATGCCTGCAGTCAACTTCAAGCTATATTTCCGCTTTGTAAGGCACCCTGTAAAGGTTTCTTTCATGATAACGTAAATAACAATAAGAAAACAATAGACTGTATAACTGTATTGTGGCTATACCTACCAACCTACCTATATATTGCAGTGGCTAAATAAGTCAGTCCTCTGGTCATGGGCCATATAATTTAGGTTGGGTAGAAGCTAAATGGAATCCCGTACAAATTGGCTTTCTTAAGACCATCAAACACGTGGGTTGGGTTAGCTCTGCGTTTAGGAACTTGGCAGCCGGTTCAGTTTGCTTCTGGTAACTGATTGAACACACTGCATAGAGCTGAATGACTTGTTTAAAACATCTTCAACCAAAAAGACACCAGCTGCATCAAAGATTGGAAACACTAAAGATCGCTCTGTCCAGCAGAAGAAAGGGACATTTCACATGTCTGTTGTTACTTTTATTTATGTTTTTATTTTGTTTTAGAATTGCCTGACACGAGAACGTCTTTAAAAAGGTGGATATCAAAAACTAAATTGTTTTTCAGGTAAACATATTATGTTTAATAGTGAAATATCGTGAAATACCAATTTCTAGACTGTACAATAATCTGAAATAATTTTTTATAGTGAAGAAATATGCAGCTCTAATTTTCGCTGATTTGTGGCGACTTGTTCCGGGCAGCAGTGACTGATCAGCTTAGATGTCACGAGACATTTAAAAAAACATACGTTTTGCTTTTGCAGTTGGAGAGAGTAGCATCTAAAGATAGACAAGGCTCCCTACAGTGGAAATCACAAGGCCCAAGCTTATCTAGAAGGTTCAAAGGAAACCCTTCTTCTGCTGACAACAGTGAACTAATCCTGATCCATAACTGCTTGTCCTGATCCTCTTCTAATCCTAGTTGAAAGAAATGCGTATTCTGCTCTGCTCTGAAATGCGTATTCTGCTCTGCTCTGAAATGCGTATTCTGCTCCTTTAATGGACACTGATGTCTGTTTGATGATTAGTGGAGTGCACAGCCAAGGTTAAAGGGGGAAGACGATCTTCTTTGCACAAAACATGACATCAAAAGCGTTGTTACCTGATGGACTCTGATGATGTGAATCAACTGAGATTATAGTATAATAATTAGCTTTACTTAGCTTCACAAAGAAACCAAACACAAATAAAAAATAACCAAACTTTTGTTTTATAGTTATGTGTTATATTAAAAAAAAAAAAAAAAAAAAAATGCATATTCTATGTTATTTTCAATTGGAATCCAGACACCCCACAAAGGTGACGATCTAAAATATTTTAAGACCAGTCACCTAACACCAGCACACCCACTGCTTTCTTACAGGAGCTGAAAGTCTGTAAAACAAGGGTGTAGCAGAGCTCCAGACCTGCATTCAACAGTACATTCTCAGTGAAGAATTTACGGTAAATACAGAGAATTTCTATATAAGTAAAAGAACCAAAATGAACGATTCCTAACAAAGTTCTTTCTAACTCTTACCTTAAAGACGAGACGAGACTTTTCGCCTAAGACGATAGAAGATTCCCTGTATATTCACACCGCACGTTATTAATGTAATGTCGTTCCTTATTTATTTATAATTTATATTATTTATATTTTATTATGATTATAAATTTCATTATGAGGTCATCTGCTACCAAGAAACCCCAACCAGCCCCGAGCCCCCCCCCCCCCCACCACCACACACAGTAAAATAAATGCATACACATCGCTGAGGGTAAAGTCCTTATTGTTTTGCTTCGCTGTGATTTCAAAAAATAAACCTGAAAGCCGAGAATTCCATACGTTGTTTAATTGTATGACAATTCAATAAATGGAGCCATATGTTTTAACACAGTTACTAACAAAAAGCAAAGGCCTGTGTGAAAAACAGCATTATACTACTGCATAGTACAACCAAAAATCCAGGTGCCTGACAAAAATACAAGTAGCCTATGATTGGTGTCAGTAACATTATATACTGTAGTAAACAGTACCAAACGTCTTAAACAATGAAAGAAAGAAAAATGAAAAATATACATGTTTTACTGAAAAATACAACCTTCAACTTCATGGCTTTATGATGGAAAGCTTACAGCTACACAACTGTTCAAAGTGCTGCCAATGGTCTTTTCTTTTCATACACTTTAAAACAACAAACTCTTTCTGAACGGTCAGACAATCCAATGCTCTGTGAAGACTGCAGGCTGGAGTTTCCGGAGTAATTAGGCCTTTTGTCAGAAACAAATTGCTGCCATTGTCACTTCCCATAGATGCATGCATCCAGTGTGATTAAGGAACTACTTTGTCTTTCCCATTTAAGTGTTTTCTCTCACTTCACCCTTGTGTGCTAATCATTCAGAATTAACCCCTCATTGTTAACCCCTGCTTTAGGCTGCATTGACACTGTTTTTTGTCAGTGCAGCTGCAGCTAGCATGCCGCTTTGGCACATTACAATTTTAAAAAAATGATTTGAAATCTCATATTCTGTACTTGGCCAGGTGGGTAAACAATAGAGTCTCTCTTCAACGTTTGCGCCATTCTCATGGTATTTGGACACCCTGATCTACATACATTATGCCTTCATTCACCTTTTTGTTATATAATTTTAGGATTATGTTTTTTCTTGCTTCCACATCTGTTACACTGGCAACATGACCAGATTGAGCTGGCTTTGAAGCCAAAGTGATTTACATTTCAATAATGTGTATTTATGTATACAGTTTATACAAATACAATATTCAGGAAGGAATTTCCTATTCCATAGAATATATATTTTATTTATTTTTTGATAATATTCACATCATATACAGCAGCGATAAACGTCATTATCATTAATAATAATGAATGAATATTTAATTGATTAATGGTTCATAGATTAATCACACCTTTGGCCTTTGATCGACTAAAAAAACAACTGATTGATTAATTATGTCTACTTGAGTATGGTATCAAAAAACTGTGAAAAAAGAGATCTTGAAAAATGGCAGTAGGTACTTATAAAAACCTTTGCAAAAGGGCAACAGGAAGGTATACCCAATATTTCACAATATGTCAGAATTAAGAGAAAAAGACTGCAACTTGCAACATTTGCTCATCTGTGCTTGCCTTTCATGGCACTATTACATGTTTATCGTATAATCTTAGTCACAAATAAGCTGCTTTTTCTTTTTAGTCAATGTTCTTTCAAACGATATCAGCAAATGAACAGCTACATCCTACTTTTTCGTCAGCTAACAAATAAAATAGCACTCAGTAAATTACATTTCTCTTCAGCTAACTGAAATAAATGTCAGATTACATCACTGTAGCAGGGAGAGATCTGTGCTGACTCTGCTGGCGTGTTCATGGGCTGCAGGAAGAGGGCGGCAGTCGCCCAACAACCGCCTGTGAGTCATGGCAGTGACACGGGGAGGTGGGAAAGTGTGTGTGTGGACTTTCCCCCTCTCTGAATGGCTGAGAGGCGAGTCTTGGGTGATTGTTGGTCCTATAAAATAATGCTCTGCTGTCTCCTGAGGTCTGCCCTTATAGACTCGCTGAGAGTGCGGAAACGCTGGTCGCGGACCGAGAACCAGCCGGGAGAGAAAAAGACACAGAAGTGTCACAGTGAGACTGTGAGAGCGGGGAACCCTTGGGCAGACCCCTTAAAAATATAACAGAGCAGGCTAGATAGCTGGCAGCGCAGGACGGAGATCCGGGTCACACGGGCAGCGGCGACCGGGATATTGCTGCAGAGTGCAGCACCTTTTATTTGTAGTTTTGTTATTGTGTCCTTTGTTATTTTTGCCTTCTGTTTTCGTTGTTATTTCTTTGAGCACCTGCAAGGCACCAGTATTGTGTACCATCGCTTGGTATGCCCGTGGTTCTGTTTACCATCGTTGGTAAATCAGACCACGGACCCACAGCGCCATCTGCGGGATAAACGGAAAAACAGCACCCCGAAAATAAAACTGGGCACCTGTGCGGTGTGAATTACCCACCACCCTTCCACAATCATTAAAAGTGATTACCTGTAATTGTCGTTCAATAAAATTTCATACATAGAATATGTCAAGATTAAAAACCCTAATAATAATAATAATAATAATAATAATAATAATAATAATAATAATAATAATAATAATACGTGTTTACCAAGTGACTAAAAAACAATTATTTACTATTTAAAATCTGTCTGTAAAACATTCCTTAGCTCTTGAGGTAAAGCTTTGTGAATTTGGATCAGTTCATCATAATAAAAGTCTATGCATCGGACAAGTTATGGTGCAATGAAAATGCAGGTCACTATGAGCTACATTACGGTAGAATAATGTCATGCAAGGTTATCATTTACCAAAATCAGGCAAGATATAGCCTCCAGTAGTCTAACCAAGCAGGCCATAAAGGTAGGTCACTATGATTAGTTTTGGATAAAGTACAGTATATTCAATTATTTGTTTACATTACATTTCTTTCACCAGTGATATTATCATGCATCAGTATGTCTCATGACAGCCGTAATCTGAATTGGTGGATAATTACATTTTAAACTCTTCTCCAACTTAAAATATAGACTCCTTCGTATGATGGATTGTGTTTTTCCATTCCAGAGTAAAACATAAAAAACAGAAGTCAATATATGCTAGAATAAGACAGAAGAATTACTACTGTCTAACAGAATGTACTAAAAGAACATGTTTTCCGCAAGATGCCCATTCAAACAATGACAGCAGCAGGAATGCTAGAGAGGTGTTGCTCTATAATACCGTTGATAACAGGCCTATGTTCTTTAGGACTGATCAGCTTAGGTGAAAGCCATATTTAACATGTGAAAAAGATCTGTAACCTTGCTATCGTAAAACTTCAATTAAACACCTCCGCCGTTTATTTATAATATTTGCCAGCAGACCCGGCGTGTATTGTAGACCGGCGATTATTTGAGACTGGCATTTATGTTAGATCACTAGCTTCACACGTTTCATATGGTCAATGAGAAGCTGTTAATACACAACCTTGTAGCAACATTGTAACTCAATTTAAACATTCAAGCAACTTTGATAAAAGGTTGTGTCTATGGGAACTAAGTAACAGTTTTATAACAAAATGACACTGTATTGTACACCCTCAAGTATAAAGTGAAAGTCTTAATACAACCTTTTTACATGCACTGGTTGACAAGGATACGGTATGCAAAACATTGAAAAATGAACAAGCAGAAGTACAAATTGTATTTTAAAAAATTAACAATAAAAACAATAAGTACCATTATCAAAAATAATGTATTGTTTAATCTCAAACTTGTACATTGTTAACACAGCAAAACACATTAAAATACACCAAGAGGTTTGCATCTGGCCTACTTTCAGCACGCTTATAATTACCAAAACTTTTAATAATGTAATAAATGCATTAACCCAATATGCATTAAATGTAGGCCTATCTTATTTTACCTTGTCTATTATTATTATTTATTAATCCTGAGAGTCACTCTCGTTGCTGTCACTTGTTAGCAGTTCATTACACTCAAGCACCTTCTCATCTTCCTCAGCTTCAGTGGCAGTGGCAGAGACCCGGCGTTTATTTACAATATTTGACAGCCAACCCAGCGCGTATTGGAGACAGGCGATTATTTGAGACCCGGCAATTATTTGAAGTTTTACAGTATGTATTTTACGGTTAAAACAGTGTTGCTGTATAAAGGTTATTTTGTGGCAGCAGCGGTTTTACAAAAACAATATAAGCTCGATTCACTGGGAAATTTTAGTAACTGCAAATCTCTTTAGTAATTACATTGCACTTACACTTGTGGTTGTGAATTTATAATGTATCACATTTACAACTACAGTGCTACAAATGTAATTAGATACACATAATGTAAAGTGCTAGCAACTAATCTTATAGTTACTTAATAATTGATGCTATACTGCTTGAAAGGAACAGATTCGAATGAAATGTTACGGCTATGATGTCAACAGTTTTCCTTTGACACTTAACATGTAAATCTCCCCTGTGACCCATCATCATTTTAACAAGAGGGCTTAATTTGCTGTAAATAATTCACTTACATCAGAGTTCTTATTGATATGATATATACCCAGTAAAAAAAGCATCATCAGTCACAGACGTCCAGCAGATCTCACTTCAACCTCACATCTGCGTGCAAATTGTATGCAGCATGTCCCTAGATGTGCATCTTCAAGTAAGGATTTGCAGAGGTTTTGAAAACTATAGCACCAAAAGACCCGACGGGGTGTTATTTTGTGGTATGCGTTAAAACATGGTTCACTGTGTAATACGCTTGCCCAGGCAATCACAAATGATTTTAACTCAGAAAACAAGGAAACATCCACCTGAAGGTTTGACCCTTAAAGTATTTTTAATATAATTTTTTTCACAATTCAGGAAATTTATGTGACTTTAACTGATGAGCAACACATTGGGTTATGTAAAATTGTAAACATATATGATTTTGTGGGTGAACTACAGTTTGTCTTGTTCGTAGTGATTTGTGCAGAATTGACAGCGTTTCATTTTCTGGCGTTGCATGGGTCAAGTCTGGTAGGCGTGCCTCATTCTGATGATGTACCACTTTCTGGCGCTACATTATAAGCGCCAGAAGACTAAATTCAACATTGGCAATTTGGAATAAGTATATACTAGTTGGAGTAGTAGTTTGTAGTAGTAGTCACGTGTATGAATGACTACATTAGCTATCAAGTGACAGACTTAGATGTGTTAACAAGGATGGATACGTACCTCATTGTAAATGAAGACCTTTTCATGTTACTGTAAATAAAATATTTATGTGCAAAAGTAAACCAAAACAAATAGTGCACAGCACCTCAAGGAGAGCCCATTGGTTAATAAAGGTCTGAATGTCACCAGCCGCCTCTGCATGGGAATGCTCTAAAAGAGCAGGGGACTGGACTGTAAGTTTTCACATGACAATCTTCCTGATTTGTAAGGGTTTCAAGAATATAGCTTCATGTTTAATAAAGAATGTAAGGCCCTATCCAAAAACTTTAGCCTAGGATTATTTTGGAATAATTATACATCTACAAATGCAGCAAGGATCTCCTTGACCTACATATGCAGAACCTACTGCTAAGGATTGTCATATAACTTGCCTGCTATATATGTAAGTGTGTGTGTGTGTGTGTGTGTGTGTGTGTATTGGTACAAATATTGGGTTTCCTTAAGGAAAAGAAAGTTAATTCAGAACTGTTTCAAATGAAAGTTACTCCATAGCACTTACAGCCAAGATATGGAAATAAAATAATATTGCTCCTAAAAGTCATAATAAAATGGAAATATCATCAGCTAAAGAATTCAGTTGATATTTGCTCATAATGTAGATAGCTATTTATTGGAAATATAATAGGAGACATCACAAACTTATTTATCTTTGACATCCACTGAAAAAACAATCATTCTTCATCAACATATCACTATGTTTGCTTTGTATTACATGAGAAACTTACGCCTCCATTTTAAATAGGATTGGCATATTAAATCAAGTGATTAGCATGTCCAATGCAGACGAATGATGCTATCAAAATAAACTTATCTGTTCTATTAAGTACATTTACATGACAAGCAAGTTTAGGAGTGAAGACAGACAATAATTTTACCAGGAATTTTGACAATATACAAGGTACCTCCGATAGAACACTCTTACAGTTTGCAAAAAATATGTTTTTTTTTCAGGAATGTGTGCAATAAACTGCAAGACAAGCATGAGACTATAGTCATTATGAGAATGTGTGTTCTGATGTAGTACAGTATAGAAGATCTGTTCCAACAGATAAACCTACAGAAATTGGAATATGAACAGTTTTTGGAAAATGTGATAAATTGGTTTGGACAATACAAAAAACAAACCTTCACACAAACAAGCAACACAGGTCTTTACATAAAGGACACACACACACACACACACACACACACACACACACACACACACACACACACACACACACACACACACACACACACACACACACACACACACACACACACACACACACACACACACACACACACACACACACACACACACACACACACACACACACACACACACACACACACACACACACACACACACACACACACACACTATTTATCAGATCTAAGTAAAGCCTGAAGACACAGCAACCCTTGAAAATTAAAAAGGACATTCACAGGAAGATACCCAAGATTTAAAAAAACAGATACATCTCAGTTTGATCTAAATGTGCATTTTGAAAAACAGATTGTGCAACCTTAATATGCGGGCTTTCACACTTTTGTATAGTTGAGATTTCAAGTTGTCCTTATTAATAATAATAACCAAGGTGATATTTGTGGGCCACAGAAGCTGTGCAACCTTTCTAACACATTCTCTGTTTCCTTAAGAACAACATTTTGAGGAAAACCATAAGGTGTATTTTGATAATCAAAATACACACACACACAACAAACATTTAAACATGCGTTATAGGCCCTTAATCCACTGGGGGCACTTTCAAATCAATGGACCTGGCCAAATAACTCTTGGTATTTATTTATCTCTGTATTTATTTAGTTTTTCATTTACAAAATATAGTCCTCCATTATAGCAACATTGCCTATGATTTTTTTTTTAATAAATTGCCATTATGTTTCCAATTTATTATTATTATTATTATTATTATTATTATTATTATTTATTATTATTATTATTACTATTATTAACTTGACCTACTTAGTAGCCTAGAGCAGACAATTAACACAAAATAGATCATGGTCCTATATAGATGCTCAGAATGAGCTGGAGGGGTTAATGGCACATGTGTGCAGTCTGTTCCAACACGCTGGGGAAACCAGAAATTACATATAAATTTGTTTTCAAGGCTTGTAAGTACACCCTGACTTCAGTGAAAATTAGGTACTTGAGTGTTCGCCTCAAAAATGCATTGAGCACAACTGGCAACGCACGAGAAAAAGTGGACCGGGAAATGCCAACAATTGCGAATGTTTAAAAGGTGCCTCCAAAAGTTTTTAACAAATTGATGCAATTTTAAATGTCGCAATTGCCGTGAGCTTTAATACATCTCATTATAATATCTGTGAACCCTTATCTGCATTATCTCTGCCCCCTTTTTTGAATGTATGCAGGAACGCCTATAATTACATATTCATCTAAGGTTGAACCGCAAAGAAAAACTGCAGCCTTAAAGCATTCCCTAAAAAGTCGCTAACAGCATTGCGCTTGTTTAGTACATTTCACCCTAGACTTCAGACTCATTTGCAAGTGCTTTGCTACTATTGCGTCAGGCACAACACTTTAGTACATCTACCCCTTATGGTGCTGGGGCAGCTGCTGAATCAGTACCTTACGTTTTTCGACAGGCAGTTTACAGTGAGAGACGGTGTTTTTAGATATGTGCAAATATTGTATTGTACTACCAATTCGAGGATTTGCTATTTTAACAAAACAATGCAGCACACATTTGCGCCTCCAACTGATTTATACAAACAGCCTGTAGCACTTTCATTAACACAAGTAAAGGTAGGAAACAACAGAGGATGTAAACTGACAGATTATATTATATTATTCAAAGTTATAGCTAAAGACGGTTGCAAAGAGGGCATAAACAGGGTTCTAAATGATTCCGGGTCAAAGTATAGTCTGTTGACAATGAAAGTAAAGGTCATAGTCTGTTGACAATGAAAGTAAAGGTCCGCCAGGTAAAATAATCAAAATATTAATTGATTTAATATAAAAATGTACATATTTATTTTAAAATATATACTTATTATAACAGAATACTGAATTATCGCTTGCATTATACAGTTTTTATTCCCCTTAGGAGTCTGTCCTTACATAAACCACTCACACCTAATCGGCTTGTGATTTACCGGGACATCCTCCTGCGGTGAATAAGAACCGTTTACCACGAATGATCATTCAGCATCCTCTCTATATTTATAAATATATAGTTGCTGGTAGCACCTGTCACAAGCAATATATGTTACTAATGTCATTTATTTGCAGATGAATGCAGATTTAAGCAACCACTAACCATTTAGGAACTGTTATTTCACCAGCCCAGTATATTATTTACTCTTAAAAACACATCAAAGGCAACCAGTAGGCTTAGGGTTTCCAGTTCTGAGTAACTGCAGTGGCTATTTGCTTGCAGGCCTGCTCTGTATTAAACCCCCTTTGTTACCAACACTGGTAACCACAGATCATCTCAAGTTCCACAGCCTTGATTGTATATGACACAATAATAATGATCATATATTGAGGTTGAAATCAATTTGACAGCAACCGACTCCGGACTGCTTTTTCCAATTATCCTATTACAGGCCCGCTCATGTTTGGGAAAATAAGTTTATATTTCCAATTCCACCCAGGCACAAAAATGAGAAAAGTGCAATGCCTCCGAATATTAAGTTGAATGTGTTATGCGCTTCGGTCAAGGAAGCCAGGCTTCACCAAATAGGTTTATTAGAAGGGCCGAAACTTAAATAAAATTCAATGCCATTGCAACACTGCTGCATCGGGTATTTGAAAAGATAACACAGATGTGGAACTTATTGTAAATGTGCATACTAATTGAGACTTCACTAAGGAGTTAAAGAAACAAAACAAAAACCTACTAACAATCTCCTTGTCCAAATGATGACAATATAACTATTACCACAGTGCTAATGCGCATATACACTGAGTTACATGTAAAAGGCACGTTTGTCCATTTCCTAAATGTTTTAAAATCTGTAACTGAATCCTATTATAAACTATGCTGATACAACTGAAATCACAACAAGACAGAACCCTACATATTGTACAGACTACATACCTTTCAAATCATTATAATAGACTTGTTTATTAGGCACAGTGATCTCAGCAGCTCATGAAGGGAAACATAGTGATACAAAATGAACAGGCAGTCCTAAAGTGTCCATTATTGTGTTCAGGGTGTGAACCAAAGTTCAGAAAATGCAGATAACTGAAATTCCCCTTGAAAAAGTGGAAGATAATAATGGCACTTGTGTACACATGCCTGGGATGTTTTGTACCTTTCGGTGGTTGCATATAAAATGAGATACCATGCAATAACTCTTAGTCTTCTTCGGAAGGCGACAGT